>NW_026915993.1:5000-12500 GCF_034315485.1 Pezoporus occidentalis
TCACTTTGTTACAGTTACAGGGGAGAAATGGGTTAGTGTTAGTGTTAGCGTTAGGGTTAGGGTTAGGGTTGTTAGGGTTGAGTACCTCTGTGGGTCATTAGAATCCTCTTGAACATGCTTTATTTTGATCACTTTGTTACGTTTCCTCTGTTTTCCTATATATATATATACATATAGTATTACACTCACTTTGTTACAGTTACAGGGGAGAAATGGGTTAGGGTTAGGGTTAGGTTAGGGTTAGGGTTAGGGTTAGGGTTAGGGTTAGGGTTGAGAACCTCTGTGGGTCATTAGAATGCTCTTGAACATGTTTTATTTTGCTCACTTTGTTACGTTTCCTCTGTTTTCCTGTATATATATATACATATAGTATTACACTCACTTTGTTACAGTTACAGGGGAGAAATGGGTTAGGGTTAGTGTTAGGGTTAGGGTTAGGGTTAGGGTTAGGGTTGAGTACCTCTGTGGGTCATTAGAATGCTCTTGAACATGCTTTATTTTGCTCACTTTGTTACATTTACTGTGTTTTCCTATATATATATATATATATAGTTTTGCACTCACTTTGTTACAGTTACAGGGGAGAAATGGGTTAGGGTTAGGGTTAGGGTTAGGGTTAGGGTTAGGGTTGGGGTTGAGAACCTCTGTGGGTCATTAGAATGCTCTTGAACATGCTTTATTTTGCTCACTTTGTTACATTTACTGTGTTTTCCTATATATCTATATATATAGTATTACACTCACTTTGTTACAGTTACAGGGGAGAAATGGGTTAGGGTTAGGGTTAGGGTTAGGGTTAGGGTTAGGGTTAGGGAACCTCTGTGGGTCATTAGAATGCTCTTGAACATGCTTTATTTTGCTCACTTTGTTACGTTTACTGTGTTTTCCTATATATATATATATATAGTATTACACTCACTTTGTTACAGTTACAGGGGAGAAATGGGTTAGGGTTAGGGGTTAGGGTTAGGGTTAGGGTTAGGGTTAGGGTTGAGAACCTCTGTGGGTCATTAGAATCCTCTTGAACATGCTTTATTTTGCTCACTTTGTTACGTTTCCTCTGTTTTCCTGTATATATATATACATATAGTATTACACTCACTTTGTTACAGTTACAGGGGAGAAATGGGTTAGGGTTAGTAGGGTTAGGGTTAGGGTTAGGGTTAGGGTTAGGGTTGAGAACCTCTGTGGGTCATTAGAATGCTCTTGAACATGCTTTATTTTGCTCACTTTGTTACATTTCCTGTGTTTTCCTGTATATATATATATATAGTATTACACTCACTTTGTTACAGTTACAGGGGAGAAATGGGTTAGGGTTAGTGTTAGGGTTAGGGTTAGGGTTAGGGTTGAGTACCTCTGTGGGTCATTAGAATGCTCTTGAACATGCTTTATTTTGCTCACTTTGTTACATTTACTGTGTTTTCCTATATATCTATATATATAGTGTTGCACTCACTTTGTTACAGTTACAGGGGAGAAATGGGTTAGGGTTAGGGTTAGGGTTAGGGTTAGGGTTGGGGTTGAGAACCTCTGTGGGTCATTAGAATGCTCTTGAACATACTTTATTTTGCTCACTTGTTACGTTTACTGTGTTTTCCTATATATCTAGATATATAGTATTACACTCGCTTTGTTACAGTTAGAGGGGAGAAATTAGGGTTAGGGTTAGGTTTAGGGTTAGGGTTAGGGTTAGGGTTAGGGTTAGGGTTAGGGTTGAGAACCTCTGTGGGTCATTAGAATGCTCTTGAACATGCTTTATTTTGATCACTTTGTTACGTTTCCTCTGTTTTCCTGTATATATATATACATATAGTATTACACTCACTTTGTTACAGTTACAGGGGAGAATAGGGTTAGGGTTAGGGTTAGGGTTAGGGTTAGGGTTAGGGTTAGGGTTAGGGTTGAGAACCTCTGTGGGTCATTAGAATGCTCTTGAACATGCTTTATTTTGCTCACTTTGTTACATTTACTGTGTTTTCCTGTATATATATATACATATAGTATTACACTCACTTTGTTACAGTTACAGGGGAGAAATGGGTTAGGGTTAGTGTTAGGGTTAGGGTTAGGGTTAGGGTTGAGAACCTCTGTGGGTCATTAGAATGCTCTTGAACATGCTTTATTTTGCTCACTTTGTTACGTTTACTGTGTTTTCCTATATATCTATATATATAGTATTACACTCACTTTGTTACAGTTACAGGGGAGAAATGGGTTAGGGTTAGGGTTAGGGTTAGGGTTAGGGTTAGGGTTGGGGTTGAGAACCTCTGTGGGTCATTAGAATGCTCTTGAACATACTTTATTTTGCTCACTTTGTTACGTTTAATCTGTTTTCCTATATATATATATATATAGTATTACACTCGCTTTGTTACAGTTAGAAAGGGGAGAAATAGGGGTTAGGGTTAGGGTTAGGGTTAGGGTTAGGGTTAGGGTTAGGGTTAGGGTTGAGAACCTCTGTGGGTCATTAGAATGCTCTTGAACATGCTTTATTTTGCTCACTTTGTTACGTTTCCTCTGTTTTCCTGTATATATATATACATATAGTATTACACTCACTTTGTTACAGTTACAGGGGAGAAATAGGGTTAGGGTTAGTGTTAGGGTTAGGGTTAGGGTTAGGGTTAGGGTTGAGTACCTCTGTGGGTCATTAGAATGCTCTTGAACATGCTTTATTTTGCTCACTTTGTTACATTTACTGTGTTTTCCTATATATCTATATATATAGTGTTGCACTCACTTTGTTACAGTTACAGGGGAGAAATGGGTTAGGGTTAGGGTTAGGGTTAGGGTTAGGGTTGGGGTTGAGAACCTCTGTGGGTCATTAGAATGCTCTTGAACATACTTTATTTTGCTCACTTTGTTACGTTTACTGTGTTTTCCTATATATCTAGATATATAGTATTACACTCGCTTTGTTACAGTTAGAGGGGAGAAATGGGGTAGGGTTAGGTTTACGGTTAGGGTTAGGGTTAGGGTTAGGGTTAGGGTTAGGGTTAGGGTTGAGAACCTCTGTGGGTCATTAGAATCCTCTTGAACATGCTTTATTTTGATCACTTTGTTACGTTTCCTCTGTTTTCCTGTATATATATATACATATAGTATTACACTCACTTTGTTACAGTTACAGGGGAGAAATGGGTTAGGGTTAGGGGTTAGGGTTAGGGTTAGGGTTAGGGTTAGGGTTAGGGTTAGGGTTGAGAACCTCTGTGGGTCATTAGAATGCTCTTGAACATGTTTTATTTTGCTCACTTTGTTACGTTTCCTCTGTTTTCCTGTATATATATATACATATAGTATTACACTCACTTTGTTACAGTTACAGGGGAGAAATGGGTTAGGGTTAGTGTTAGGGTTAGGGTTAGGGTTAGGGTTAGGGTTGAGTACCTCTGTGGGTCATTAGAATGCTCTTGAACATGCTTTATTTTGCTCACTTTGTTACATTTACTGTGTTTTCCTATATATCTATATATATAGTGTTGCACTCACTTTGTTACAGTTACAGGGGAGAAATGGGTTAGGGTTAGGGTTAGGGTTAGGGTTAGGGTTGGGGTTGAGAACCTCTGTGGGTCATTAGAATGCTCTTGAACATACTTTATTTTGCTCACTTTGTTACGTTTACTGTGTTTTCCTATATATCTAGATATATAGTATTACACTCGCTTTGTTACAGTTAGAGGGGAGAAATGGGGTAGGGTTAGGGTTAGGTTAGGGTTAGGGTTAGGGTTAGGGTTAGGGTTGAGAACCTCTGTGGGTCATTAGAATCCTCTTGAACATGCTTTATTTTGATCACTTTGTTACGTTTCCTCTGTTTTCCTGTATATATATATACATATAGTATTACACTCACTTTGTTACAGTTACAGGGGAGAAATGGGTTAGGGTTAGGGTTAGGTTAGGGTTAGGGTTAGGGTTAGGGTTAGGGTTAGGGTTGAGAACCTCTGTGGGTCATTAGAATGCTCTTGAACATGTTTTATTTTGCTCACTTTGTTACGTTTCCTCTGTTTTCCTGTATATATATATACATATAGTATTACACTCACTTTGTTACAGTTACAGGGGAGAAATGGGTTAGGGTTAGTGTTAGGGTTAGGGTTAGGGTTAGGGTTAGGGTTGAGTACCTCTGTGGGTCATTAGAATGCTCTTGAACATGCTTTATTTTGCTCACTTTGTTACATTTACTGTGTTTTCCTATATATCTATATATATAGTGTTGCACTCACTTTGTTACAGTTACAGGGGAGAAATGGGTTAGGGTTAGGGTTAGGGTTAGGGTTAGGGTTGGGGTTGAGAACCTCTGTGGGTCATTAGAATGCTCTTGAACATACTTTATTTTGCTCACTTTGTTACGTTTACTGTGTTTTCCTATATATCTAGATATATAGTATTACACTCGCTTTGTTACAGTTAGAGGGGAGAAATGGGGTAGGGTTAGGTTTACGGTTAGGGTTAGGGTTAGGGTTAGGGTTAGGGTTAGGGTTGAGAACCTCTGTGGGTCATTAGAATCCTCTTGAACATGCTTTATTTTGATCACTTTGTTACGTTTCCTCTGTTTTCCTGTATATATATATACATATAGTATTACACTCACTTTGTTACAGTTACAGGGGAGAAATGGGTTAGGGTTAGGGTTAGGTTTAGGGTTAGGGTTAGGGTTAGGGTTAGGGTTGAGAACCTCTGTGGGTCATTAGAATGCTCTTGAACATGTTTTATTTTGCTCACTTTGTTACGTTTCCTCTGTTTTCCTGTATATATATATACATATAGTATTACACTCACTTTGTTACAGTTACAGGGGAGAAATGGGTTAGGGTTTGGGTTAGGGATAGGGTTAGGGTTAAGGTTGAGAACCTCTGTGGGTCATTAGAATGCTCTTGAACATGTTTTATTTTGCTCACTTTGTTACGTTTCCTCTGTTTTCCTGTATATATATATACATATAGTATTACACTCACTTTGTTACAGTTACAGGGGAGAAATGGGTTAGGGTTAGTGTTAGGGTTAGGGTTAGGGTTAGGGTTGAGTACCTCTGTGGGTCATTAGAATGCTCTTGAACATGCTTTATTTTGCTCACTTTGTTACATTTACTGTGTTTTCCTATATATCTATATATATAGTGTTGCACTCACTTTGTTACAGTTACAGGGGAGAAATGGGTTAGGGTTAGGGTTAGGGTTAGGGTTAGGGTTGGGGTTGAGAACCTCTGTGGGTCATTAGAATGCTCTTGAACATACTTTATTTTGCTCACTTTGTTACGTTTACTGTGTTTTCCTATATATCTAGATATATAGTATTACACTCGCTTTGTTACAGTTAGAGGGGAGAAATGGGGTAGGGTTAGGTTTACGGTTAGGGTTAGGGTTAGGGTTAGGGTTAGGGTTGAGAACCTCTGTGGGTCATTAGAATCCTCTTGAACATGCTTTATTTTGATCACTTTGTTACGTTTCCTCTGTTTTCCTGTATATATATATACATATAGTATTACACTCACTTTGTTACAGTTACAGGGGAGAAATGGGTTAGGGTTAGGGTTAGGTTTAGGGTTAGGGTTAGGGTTAGGGTTAGGGTTGAGAACCTCTGTGGGTCATTAGAATGCTCTTGAACATGCTTTATTTTGCTCACTTTGTTACATTTACTGTGTTTTCCTATATATATATATATATAGTGTTGCACTCACTTTGTTACAGTTACAGGGGAGAAATGGGTTAGGGTTAGGGTTAGGGTTAGGGTTAGGGTTGGGGTTGAGAACCTCTGTGGGTCATTAGAATGCTCTTGAACATACTTTATTTTGCTCACTTTGTTACGTTTACTGTGTTTTCCTATATATCTAGATATATAGTATTGCACTCGCTTTGTTACAGTTAGAGGGGAGAAAGGGGGTAGGGTTAGGTTTAAGGTTAGGGTTAGGGTTAGGGTTAGGGTTGAGAACCTCTGTGGGTCATTAGAATCCTCTTGAACATGCTTTATTTTGATCACTTTGTTACGTTTCCTCTGTTTTCCTGTATATATATATACATATAGTATTACACACACTTTGTTACAGTTACAGGGGAGAAATGGGTTAGGGTTAGGGTTAGGGTTAGGGTTAGGGTTAGGGTTAGGGTTAGGGTTAGGGTTAGGGTTGAGAACCTCTGTGGGTCATTAGAATGCTCTTGAACATGTTTTATTTTGCTCACTTTGTTACGTTTCCTCTGTTTTCCTGTATATATATATACATATAGTATTACACTCACTTTGTTACAGTTACAGGGGAGAAATGGGTTAGGGTTAGGGTTAGGGTTAGGGTTAGGGTTGAGTACCTCTGTGGGTCATTAGAATGCTCTTGAACATGCTTTATTTTGCTCACTTTGTTACATTTACTGTGTTTTCCTATATATCTATATATATAGTGTTGCACTCACTTTGTTACAGTTGAACCTCTGTGGGTCATTAGAATGCTCTTGAACATACTTTATTTTGCTCACTTTGTTACGTTTACTGTGTTTTCCTATATATATATATATATAGTATTACACTCACTTTGTTACAGTTACAGGGGAGAAATGGGTTAGGGTTAGGGTTAGGGTTAGGGTTAGGGTTAGGGTTAGGGTTGAGAACCTCTGTGGGTCATTAGAATGCTCTTGAACATACTTTATTTTGCTCACTTTGTTACGTTTACTGTGTTTTCCTATATATATAGATATATAGTATTACACTCGCTTTGTTACAGTTACAGGGGAGAAATGGGGTAGGGTTAGGTTTAGGGTTAGGGTTAGGGTTAGGGTTAGGGTTAGGGTTGAGAACCTCTGTGGGTCATTAGAATCCTCTTGAACATGCTTTATTTTGATCACTTTGTTACGTTTCCTCTGTTTTCCTGTATATATATATACATATAGTATTACACTCACTTTGTTACAGTTACAGGGGAGAAATGGGTTAGGTTTAGGGTTAGGTTTAGGGTTAGGGTTAGGGTTAGGGTTAGGGTTAGGGTTGAGAACCTCTGTGGGTCATTAGAATGCTCTTGAACATGTTTTATTTTGCTCACTTTGTTACGTTTCCTCTGTTTTCCTGTATATATATATACATATAGTATTACACTCACTTTGTTACAGTTACAGGGGAGAAATAGGGTTAGGGTTAGGGTTAGGGTTAGGGTTAGGGTTAGGGTTAGGGTTGAGAACCTCTGTGGGTCATTAGAATGCTCTTGAACATGCTTTATTTTGCTCACTTTGTTACATTTACTGTGTTTTCCTATATATATATATATATAGTGTTACACTCACTTTGTTACAGTTACAGGGGAGAAATGGGTTAGGGTTAGGGTTAGGGTTAGGGTTAGGGTTAGGGTTGAGAACCTCTGTGGGTCATTAGAATGCTCTTGAACATGCTTTATTTTGCTCACTTTGTTACGTTTACTGTGTTTTCCTATATATATATATATATAGTATTACACTCACTTTGTTACAGTTACAGGGGAGAAATGGGTTAGGGTTAGGGTTAGGGTTAGGGTTAGGGTTA
>NW_026915993.1:15000-18627 GCF_034315485.1 Pezoporus occidentalis
CATTAGAATGCTCTTGAACATACTTTATTTTGCTCACTTTGTTACGTTTACTGTGTTTTCCTATATATCTAGATATATAGTATTACACTCGCTTTGTTACAGTTAGAGGGGAGAAATGGGGTAGGGTTAGGTTTACGGTTAGGGTTAGGGTTAGGGTTAGGGTTAGGGTTAGGGTTGAGAACCTCTGTGGGTCATTAGAATCCTCTTGAACATGCTTTATTTTGATCACTTTGTTACGTTTCCTCTGTTTTCCTGTATATATATATACATATAGTATTACACTCACTTTGTTACAGTTACAGGGGAGAAATGGGTTAGGGTTAGGGTTAGGTTTAGGGTTAGGGTTAGGGTTAGGGTTAGGGTTAGGGTTGAGAACCTCTGTGGGTCATTAGAATGCTCTTGAACATGTTTTATTTTGCTCACTTTGTTACGTTTCCTCTGTTTTCCTATATATATATATACATATAGTATTACACTCACTTTGTTACAGTTACAGGGGAGAAATGGGTTAGGGTTAGTGTTAGGGTTAGGGTTAGGGTTAGGGTTTAGTACCTCTGTGGGTCATTAGAATGCTCTTGAACATGCTTTATTTTGCTCACTTTGTTACATTTACTGTGTTTTCCTATATATCTATATATATAGTATTGCACTCACTTTGTTACAGTTACAGGGGAGAAATGGGTTAGGGTTAGGGTTAGGGTTAGGGTTAGGGTTAGGGTTAGGGTTGAGAACCTCTGTGGGTCATTAGAATGCTCTTGAACATACTTTATTTTGCTCACTTTGTTACGTTTACTGTGTTTTCCTATATATATATATATATAGTATTACACTCGCTTTGTTACAGTTACAGGGGAGAAATGGGGTAGGGTTAGGGTTAGGGTTAGGGTTAGGGTTAGGGTTAGGGTTAGGGTTAGGGTTGAGAACCTCTGTGGGTCATTAGAATCCTCTTGAACATGCTTTATTTTGCTCACTTTGTTACGTTTCCTGTGTTTTCCTGTATATATATATATATATAGTATTACACTCACTTTGTTACAGTTACAGGGGAGAAATGGGTTAGGGTTAGGGTTAGGTTTAGGGTTAGGGTTAGGGTTAGGGTTAGGGTTAGGGTTGAGAACCTCTGTGGGTCATTAGAATGCTCTTGAACATGCTTTATTTTGCTCACTTTGTTACGTTTCCTGTGTTTTCCTATATGTCTATATATATAGTATTGCACTCACTTTGTTACAGTCACAGGGGAGAAATGGGTTAGGATTAGGGTTAGGGTTAGGGTTAGGGTTAGGGTTAGGGTTAGGGTTGAGTACCTCTGTGGGTCATTAGAATGCTCTTGAACATGCTTTATTTTGCTCACTTTGTTACATTTACTGTGTTTTCCTATATATATATATATATAGTATTACACTCACTTTGTTACAGTTACAGGGGAGAAATTACTGTGTTTTCCTATATATATATACATATAGTATTACACTCACTTTGTTACAGTTACAGGGGAGATTTGGGTTAGGGTTAGGGTTAGGGTTAGGGTTAGGGTTAGGGTTGAGAACCTCTGTGGGTCATTAGAATGCTCTTGAACATGTTTTATTTTGCTCACTTTGTTACGTTTCCTCTGTTTTCCTGTATATATATATACATATAGTATTACACTCACTTTGTTACAGTTACAGGGGAGAAATGGGTTAGGGTTAGTGTTAGGGTTAGGGTTAGGGTTAGGGTTAGGGTTGGGGTTGAGAACCTCTGTGGGTCATTAGAATGCTCTTGAACATGCTTTATTTTGCTCACTTTGTTACATTTACTGTGTTTTCCTATATATATATATATATAGTATTGAACTCACTTTGTTACAGTTACAGGGGAGAAATGGGTTAGGGTTAGGGTTAGGGTTAGGGTTAGGGTTAGGGTTGAGAACCTCTGTGGGTCATTAGAATGCTCTTGAACATGCTTTATTTTGCTCACTTTGTTACGTTTACTGTGTTTTCCTATATATATATATATATAGTATTACACTCACTTTGTTACAGTTACAGGGGAGAAATGGGTTAGGGTTAGGGGTTAGGGTTAGGGTTAGGGTTAGGGTTGAGAACCTCTGTGGGTCATTAGAATGCTCTTGAACATACTTTATTTTGCTCACTTTGTTACGTTTCCTGTGTTTTCCTATATATATATATATATAGTATTACACTCACTTTGTTACAGTTACAGGGGAGAAATGGGTTAGGGTTAGGGTTAGGGTTAGGGTTAGGGTTAGGGTTGAGAACCTCTGTGGGTCATTAGAATGCTCTTGAACATGCTTTATTTTGCTCACTTTGTTACGTTTCCTCTGTTTTCCTGTATATATATATACATATAGTATTACACTCACTTTGTTACAGTTACAGGGGAGAAATGGGTTAGGGTTAGGTTTAGGGTTAGGGTTAGGGTTAGGGTTAGGGTTAGGGTTGAGAACCTCTGTGGGTCATTAGAATGCTCTTGAACATGTTTTATTTTGCTCACTTTGTTACGTTTCCTGTGTTTTCCTGTATATATATATACATATAGTATTACACTCACTTTGTTACAGTTACAGGGGAGAAATGGGTTAGGGTTAGTGTTAGGGTTAGGGTTAGGGTTAGGGTTGAGAACCTCTGTGGGTCATTAGAATGCTCTTGAACATGCTTTATTTTGCTCACTTTGTTACATTTACTGTGTTTTCATAAATATATATATATATAGTATTACACTCACTTTGTTACAGTTACAGGGGAGAAATGGGTTAGGGTTAGGTTTAGGGTTAGGGTTAGGGTTAGGGTTAGGGTTAGGGTTGAGAACCTCTGTGGGTCATTAGAATGCTCTTGAACATACTTTATTTTGCTCACTTTGTTACGTTTCCTCTGTTTTCCTGTATATATATATATATATAGTATTACACTCACTTTGTTACAGTTACAGGGGAGAAATGGGTTAGGGTTAGGTTTACGGTTAGGGTTAGGGTTAGGGTTAGGGTTAGGGTTAGGGTTGAGAACCTCTGTGGGTCATTAGAATGCTCTTGAACATGCTTAATATTTCTCACTTATTTACATTTACTGTGTTTTCCTATATATCTATATATATAGTATTACACTCACTTTGTTACAGTTACAGGGGAGAAATGGGTTAGGGTTAGGGTTAGGGTTAGGGTTGGGGTTGAGAACCTCTGTGGGTCATTAGAATGCTCTTGAACATACTTTATTTTGCTCACTTTGTTACGTTTACTGTGTTTTCCTATATATCTATATATATAGTATTACACTCGCTTTGTTACAGTTAGAGGGGAGAAATGGGGTAGGGTTAGGTTTACGGTTAGGGTTAGGGTTAGGGTTAGGGTTGAGAACCTCTGTGGGTCATTAGAATCTTCTTGAACATGCTTTATTTTGATCACTTTGTTACGTTTCCTCTGTTTTCCTGTATATATATATACATATAGTATTACACTCACTTTGTTACAGTTACAGGGGAGAAATGGGTTAGGGTTAGGGTTAGGTTTAGGGTTAGGGTTAGGGTTAGGGTTAGGGTTAGGGTTAGGGTTGAGAACCTCTGTGGGTCATTAGAATGCTCTTGAACATGTTTTATTTTGCTCACTTTGTTACGTTTCCTCTTTTTTCCTGTATA
>NW_026915994.1:0-34405 GCF_034315485.1 Pezoporus occidentalis
GGTGGCCTTGGTGCTGTGGGGCACAAGGGGGGTCAGTGGGGTGATGGGGGTATAGGGGGTGATGGGGGTATGGGGGGTAATGGGGGTGATGGGGCTATGGGGGTATAGGGGGGAATGGGGGTGATGGGGGTCAGTGGGGGTGATGGGGGATATAGGGGGCAATGGGGGTGATGGGGGTATGGGGGTATATGGGGTGATGGGGGATATAGGGGGGAATGGGGGCATGGGGGGTGATGGGGGATATAGGGAGCATAGGAGGGAATGGGGGTATAGGGGGTAACAGGGGTAATGAGGGTATAGGGAGTAATGGGGGTATAGGGGGGAATGGGGGATATAGAGGGTATAGGAGGTAATGGGGGTATAGGGGGTGATGGGGGGAATGGGGGTGTATGTGTGACACATGACACGTGACACCCATGACCACACGTGTTCCACCCATGTTCATCCATGACCACACATGTTCCACACATGTCCCACACGCGTCCCACCCATGACCACCCATGTCACACCCATGTTACATCCATGACCACCCATGTGACACCCATGACCACACGTCACACATGTTCTACCCATGTCACACCCATGACCACACATTTTCCACGTGTCCCACCCATGACCACACGTGTTCTACCCATGACCCACACGTGTCCCACACGTGCTCTACCCATGACCACCCATGACCCACACGTGTCCCATACATGTCCCACACGTGTTCTACCCATGACCACCCATGACCCACACGTGTCCCACCCATGACCCACACGTGTCCCATACATGACCCACACATGTTCCACCCATGTCCCACACGTGTCGCATCCATGACCACCCATGACCCACACGCGTCCCACCCATGACCCACACATGTTCCACCCATGACCCACACGTGTCCCACCCATGTTCATCCATGACCACACATGTTCTACCCATGACCCACACGTGTCCCATACATGACCACCCATGTCCCACACGTGTCCCATACATGACCCACACGTGTTCCACCCATGTTCATCCATGACCACACATGTTCTACCCATGACCCACACATATCCCATACATGACCACCCATGACCCACACGTGTCCCATACATGACCCACACGTGTCCCACCCATGTTCATCCATGACCACACATGTTCTACCCATGACCCACACGTGTCCCATACATGACCACCCATGACCCACACGTGTCCCATACATGACCCACACGTGTCCCACCCATGTTCATCCATGACCACACGTGTTCTACCCATGACCCACACATGTCCCACATGTGTCCCATCCATGACCACCCATGTCCCACACGTGTCCCACCCATGTTCCACCCATGTCCCACGTGTCGCATCCATGACCACCCATGACCCACCCATGTCCCACCCATGACCCACACGTGTCCCACCCATGACCCACCCATGACCCACACGTGTTCTACCCATGACCCACACGTCCCACACGTATCCCATCCATGACCACCCATGATCCACACGTGTCCTACCCATGACCCACACGTGTCCCACCCATGACCCACACATGTTCATCCATGACCCACACGTGTCGCATCCATGACCACCCATGTCCCACACGTGGCCCACCCATGACCCACACGTGTCCTACCCATGACCCACCCATGTTCTACCCATGACCACACATGTCCCATCCATGACCCACACGTGTCCACCCATAACCCACACGTGTCCACCCATGACCCACACGTGTCCCATACATGACCCACACGTGTCCCACACATGTTCTACCCATGACCCACACGTGTCCCATACATGTCCCACACGTGTCCCACCCATGACCCACACGTGTCCCACCCGTGTCCCCCCATGACCACCCATGACCCACACGTGTCCTACCCATGACCCACACGTGTCCTACCCATGACCCACACGTGTCCTACCCATGACCCACACATGTTCCACCCATGACCCACACGTGTCCCATACATGATCCACACATGTCCCACACGTGTCCCACCCATGTTCATCCATGACCACACGTGTCCCACCCATGACCCACACGTGTCCCCCGCGTGTCCCACCCATGACCCACACGTGTCCCACACGTGTCCCACCCATGACCCACACGTGTCCCACCCATGACCCACACGTGTCCCACACATGTCCCACACGTGTCCCATCCATGACCACCCATGTCCCACACGTGTCCCACCCATGTTCATCCATGACCCACACGTGTCCCATACATGACCCACACGTGTCCCACCCATGACCCACACGTGTCCCACACGTGTCCCACCCATGACCCACGCGTGTCCCATACATGATCCACACATGTTCCACCCATGACCCACACGTGTCCCACCCATGACCCACACGTGTCCCACCCATGACCCACGCGCGTCCCACCCATGACCCACGCGCGTCCCACCCATGACCCACGCGTGTCCCACACGTGTCCCATACATGACCCACCCGTGTCCCACGTGTGTCCCATACATGACCCACACGTGTCCCATACATGACCCACACGTGTCCCACACATGTTCTACCCATGACCCACACGTGTCTCACCCATGTCCCACCCATGACCCACACGTGTCCCACACATGTTCTACCCATGACCCACCCATGTTCTACCTATGACCACCCCTGTCCCACACGTGTTCTACCCATGTCCCACCCATGACCCACGCGTGTCCCCCGCGTGTCCCACCTGGCCTGGGCCATGAAGTCGTCGTAGAGGAATCGCTGGCGCTGGGAGAGGCGGCACCTGAGGACGTGCTCGAACTTCTGCGGCATCTGCTTCTCCACGTCCACCTTGAGGCGGCGCAGCAGGAACGGCCGCAGCACCTGGGGGGAAAGGGGGCAGAGCAATGGGGGGCAGCCCCACAGAAACCAGACCCATAGAAACCAGACCCATAACACCCAGACCCATAGAGAAACCAGACCCATACAGAAACCAGACCCATAGAGAAATCAGACCCATAGAAACCAGCCACATAGAAAGCAGAAAGGGGGCAGAGCAATGGGGGGCAGAGCAATGGGGGGCAGCCCCATAGCACCCAGACCCATAGAAACCAGACCCATGGAAACCAGACCCATAGAAACCAGACCCATAGAAACCAGACCCAGAGAAACCAAACCCATAGAAACCAGACCCATAGAAACCAGACCCATAGAAACCAGACCCATAGAGAAACCAGACCCATAACACCCAGACCCATAGAGAAACCAGACCGATAGAGAAACCAGACCCATAACACCCAGACCCATAGAGAAACCAGACCCATAGAGAAACCAGACCCATAGAAACCAGACCCATAGAGAAACCAGACCCATAGAAACCAGACCCATAACACCCAGACCCATAGAAAGCAGACCCATAGAAACCAGACCCATAGAAACCAGACCCAGAGAAACCAGACCCATAGAAACCAGACCCATAGCACCCAGACCCATAGAAACCAGACCCATTGAAACCAGACCCATAGAAAGCAGCCCCAGAGAAAGCAGCCATAGAGAAACCAGCCCCATAGAAAGCAGACCCAGAGAAAGCAGAAAGGGGGCAGAGCAATGGGGGGCAGAGCAATGGGGGGCAGCCCCATAGCACCCAGACCCATAGAGAAACCAGACCCATAGAAACCAGACCCATAGAGAAACCAGACCCATAGAAAGCAGCCACAAAGAAAGCAGCCCCATAGAAAGCAGCCATAGAGAAACCAGCCCCATAGAAAGCAGCCCCATAGAAAGCAGCCCCATAGAAAGCAGCCCCATAGAAAGCAGCCCCATAGAAAGCAGAAAGGGGGCAGAGCAATGGGGGGCAGCCCCATAGAAACCAGACCCATAGAAAGCAGAAAGGGGGCAGAGCAATGGGGGGCAGCCCCATAGCACCCAGACCCATAGAAACCAGACCCATAGAAACCAGACCCATAGAGAAACCAGACCCATAGAAACCAGACCCATAGAAACCAGCCCCATAGAGAAACCAGACCCATAGAAACCAGACCCATAGAAACCAGACCCATAGAAACCAGCCCCATAGAGAAACCAGACCCATAGAAACCAGACCCATAGAGAAACCAGACCCATAGAAACCAGACCCATAGAGAAACCAGACCCATAGAAACCAGACCCATAGAGAAACCAGACCCATAGAGAAACCAGCCCCATTGAAACCAGACCCATAGCACCCAGCCCCATAGAAACCAGACCCATAGAAAGCAGAAAGGGGGCAGAGCAATGGGGGGCAGCCCCATAGCACCCAGACCCATAGAGAAACCAGCCCCATAGAAACCAGACCCATAGAAACCAGACCCAGAGAAACCACAAAGGGGGCAGAGCAATGGGGGGCAGCCCCACAGAAACCAGACCCATAAAAAGCAGAAAGGGGGCAGAGCAATGGGGGGCAGCCCCAGAGAAAGCAGCCCCATTGAAACCAGCCTCATTGAAACCAGCAAGGGGGCAGCCCCACAGAAACCAGCCCCAGAGAAACCCTCCATCCTCCACAGACCACACTCCATCCCCCATAGGGTACCCTCCATCCCCTACAGACCCCCATAGGGTATCCTCCATCCCCCTATAGCCCCTCATAGACCCTCATAGGGTACCCTCCATCCCCCCCAGACCCCCACAGAGCCCCATAGGGTACCGTCCACCCCCCATAGCCCCCCATAGACCACCCTCCACCCCCCACAGACCACCCTCCATCCCCCACAGACCCCCATAGACCCCCATAGGGTACCCTCCATCCCCCATAGCCCCCCATAGACCACCCTCCACCCCCCATAGGCCCCCATAGGGTACCCTCAATCCCCTATAGACCCCCATAGACCACCCTACATCCCCTATAGACCCCCATAGGGTACTCTCCATCCCCTATAGCCCCCCATAGGGTACTCTACATCCCCCACAGACCCCCATAGACCACCCTCCATCCCCCATAGGGTACCCTCCACCCCCCACAGACCCCCATTGGGTACCCTCCATCCCCTATAGCCCCCCATAGGGTATCCTCCATCCCCCTATAGCCCCTCATAGACCCCCATAGGGTACCCTCCATCCCCCACAGACCCCCATAGGCTTCCCTCCATCCCCCACAGACCCCCCCCCCTATAGACCCCCATAGGGTACCCTCCATCCCCCATAGCCCCCCACAGACCACCCTCCATCCCCCATAGGGTACCCTCTCCCCCTATAGCCCCCCATAGACCACCCTCCATCCCCCCCAGACCCCCATAGACCCCCATAGGGTACCCTCCACCCCCATAGCCCCCCATAGACCACCCTCCACCCCCCATAGCCCCCCATAGGGTACCCTCCATCCCCTACAGACCCCCATAGACCACCCTCCATCCCTCATAGGGTACCCTCCATCCCCTATAGATCCCCATAGACCACCCTCCATCACCCATAGGGTACCCTCCATCCCCTACAGACCCCCATAGGCTACCCTCCATCCCCTATAGCCCCCACACAGGGTATCCTCCATCCCCCTATAGCCCCTCATAGACCCCCATAGGCTTCCCTCCATTCTCCATAGACCCCCATAGGGTACCCTCCATCCCCCATAGCCCCCCACCCCCCATAGGGGACCCCCTCCATCCCCCATAGGGTACCCTCCATCCCCCATAGCCCCCCATAGACCACCCTCCATCCCCCATAGGGTACCCTCCACCCCCCATAGCCCCCCATAGACCACCCTCCATCCCCCATAGGGTACCCTCCCCCATAGCCCCCCATAGACCACCCTCCATAGGGTACCCTCCATCCCCAGACCCCCATAGCCCCCCATAGGGTACCCTCCATCCCCCCACAGACCCGCATAGACCCCCATAGGGTACCCTCCACCCCCCATAGCCCCCCATAGACCACCCTCCATCCCCTATAGCCCCCCATAGGGTACCCTCCATCCCCTATAGACCCCCATAGACCACCCTACATTCCCTATAGAACCCCATAGGGTACCCTCCATCCCCTATAGACCCCCATAGACCCCCATAGCCATCACCCATAGGGTACCCTCCATCCCCCATAGCCCCCCATAGACCACCCTCCATCCCCCCCAGAGCCCCATAGGGTACCCTCCACCCCCCATAGGGTACCCTCCATCACCTATAGACCCCCATAGGATATCCTCCATCCCCCTATAGCCCCTCATAGACCCCCATAAGGTACCCTCCACCCCCCATAGGGCACCCCCCCCCACCCCCCACCTTGTGCAGGCGCTTGACGAGGCTCTCGTTGTACTCCTGGCTGCCCTCGATCATGCCCGTCAGGGGGTTCGAGAACCACTCCTTGAACTCCCGGTGGGACTGGAACACTCGGGGCATCAGGAAGTGCATGAGGGACCAGAGCTCCATGAGGCTGTTCTGCAGCGGCGTGCCCGTCAGCAGCAGCCGCCGCTGGCTGCAAAAGAGGGGAGGAAAGCACCCAGTCAGCACCCAGCAGCACCCATCAGTACCCATTGGTACCCAGTCAGCACCCATTGGTACCCATTGGTAGCCAGTCAGCACCCAGCAGCACCCATTGGTACCAATTGGTACCCAGTCAGCACCCATCGGCACCCATCGGTACCCATCAGTACCCATTGGTACCCAGTCAGCACCCAGCAGCACCCATCGGTACCCATTGGTACCCAGTCAGCACCCATTGGTACCCAGGGATGCTCTATGGGCATCCATTGGCACCCACTGGTACCCAGTCAGCACCCAGCAGCACCCATTGGTAGCCAGTCAGCACCCATCGGTACCCAGTCAGCACCCATCGGCACCCAGGGATGCTCTATGGGCATCCATCGGCATCCACTGGTACCCATCGACACCCATTGGTACCCAGTCAGCACCCATTGGTACCCAGGGATGCTCTATGGGCATCCATTGGCACCCATTGGTACCCAGTCAGCACCCATCGGCACCCAGGGATGCTCTATGGGCATCCATTGGCACCCATTGGTACCCATCAGCACCCATTGGTACCAGTCAGCAATCAGCGGTACCCAGGGATGCTCTATGGGCATCCATTGGCACCCATTGGTACCCAGCAGCACCCATTGGTACCCATTGGTACCCAGTCAGCACCCATCGGTACCCAGGGATGCTCTATGGGCATCCATTGGCACCCATTGGTACCCAGTCAGCACCCAGCAGCACCCAGCGGCACCCATTGGTACCCAGTCAGCACCCATCGGCACCCAGGGATGCTCTATGGGCATCCATCGGCACCCATTGGTACCCATCGACATCCATTGGTACCCATTGGTACCCAGTCAGCACCCATCGGTAGCCAGGGATGCTCTATGGGCACCCATCGGTACCCAATCAGCATGCATCGGTACCCATCGGCACCCATTGGTACCCAGTCAGCACCCATCGGTACCCAGAGATGCTCTACGGGCATCCATCGGCACCCATTGGTACCCATTGGCACCCATTGGTACCCATTGGTACCCAGCAGCACCCATCGGTACCCAGGGATGCTCTATGGGCACCCATCGGTACCCAGTCAGCATCCATGGGTACCCATCGGCACCCACTGGTACCTAGTCAGCACCCATCGGTACCCAGAGATGCTATATGGGCATTCATCGGCACCCATTGGTACCCAGTCAGCACCCAGCAGCACCCATCAGTACCCATTGGTACCCAGTCAGCACCCATCGGTACCCAGAGATGCTCTATGGGCATCCATCGGCACCCATTGGTACCCATCGGCACCCACTGGTACCCATTGGTACCAGGTCAGCACCCATGGGTGCTCCATGAGGCTGTTCTGCAGCGGCGTGCCCGTCAGCAGCAGCCGCCGCTGGCTGCAAAAGGGGGGGGGGAAGAGCACCCAGTCAGCACCCATTGGTACCCATTGGTACGTAGTCAGCACCCATCAGTACCCAGTCAGCACCCATTGGTACCCATCGGCACCCATTGGTACCCAGAGATGCTCTGTGGGCATCCATCAGCATCCACTGGTACCCATCGACACCCATCGGTACCCAGGGATGCTTTATGGGCATCCATCGGCACCCATTGGTACCCAGCAGCACCCATTGGTACCCAGTCAGCACCCATCGGTACCCAGGGATGCTCTATGGGCACCCATCGGTACCCAGTCAGCATCCATGGGTACCCATTGGTACCCAGAGATGCTCTGTGGGCATCCATGGCATCCATCGGCACCCATTGGTACCCAGGGATGCTCTATGGGCATCCATTGGCGCCCATTGGTACCCATCGGCACCCATAAGCACCCATTGGTACCCAGTCAGCACCCATTGGTACCCAGGGATGCTCTATGGGCATCCATCAGCACCCACTGGTACCCAGTCAGCACCCATTGGTACCCAGCAGCACCCATCGGTACCCAGGGATGCTCTATGGGCATCCATCGGCACCCACTGATAGCTATCAGCATCCATCAGCACCCATGTAGGCTCTATCAAGGGGGATACAAGGAACCAAATGGCACCCATCAGCACCCATGGGTGCTCTATAGGGTTGATACAGGAAACCCATCAGCACCATCAGCATCCATTGCTACCCATCACCCCCTATGCATGCTCTATCAAGGGGGATACAAGGAACCCATTAGCACCCATCGGCACCCATGGGCACCCATTAGCACCCATCAGCACCCATGGGTGCTCTATGGGGGAATACAAGGAATCCATCCCCATCCATTGGTACCCATCAGCATCCATCAGCACCCATCACCACCCATGTATGCTCTATCAAGGGGGATACAAGGAACCCATTAGCACCCATGGGTACCCATCAGCACCCATGGGTGCTCTATAGGAGGGATACAGGAAACCCATCAGCATCATCAGCATCCTTTGGTACCCATCAGCATCCATCAGTACCCATCACCACCCACCTATACTCTATTGGTGTGGATACAAGGAACCCATTAGCACCCATGGGCACCCATTAGCACCCATGGGCACCCATTAGCACCCATCAGCACCCATGGGTGCTCTACGGGGGAATACAAGGAATCCATCACCATCCATTGGTACCCATCAGCACCCATTGGTACCCATCAGCATCCATCGGTACCCATCACCACCCACCTATACTCTATCGGTGTGGATACAAGGAACCCATTAGCACCCATGGGCACCCATTAGCACCCATCAGCACCCATGGGTGCCCACCTATTGAAGTTAAGCAAGGACTGCCACCGCTGGGACTTGAAGTTCTTGATGTTTTGGGCCTCATCCAGGATCAGGTACTTCCAGTTCTTCCTCCTGAAGGCCTGATGGTCCTGGAGCACCAGCTTGTAGGACGTGATGCACACATGGAAAGCATTGGGTTTGGTCCAGCCCTATGGGGTTGAGATGAATGGGATGTCAATGGGGTGCTAAAATGGGTGCTGGGTGTCACCCACCCCCCCCTGTTCCCAGCACCCATGGGTGCTCACCTGGCGCTTGAGGCGTCGTTCTTTCTGTGCCCCATAATAGGTGAGGATCTTGAAGCTGGGGCACCAACGTTTGAGCTCCATCTCCCAGTTGAGCATCACGCTGGTGGGCACGATGATGAGGTGGGGGCCCCAGCTGCCTGCAATGGGGGGGTGGAAGGGGGTCAGGGCACCCATGGGTGCTGGGGGGTGGGGAGGGTGAGGGGAGAGCGGATGTGGGTGGTGGAAGGGGGGGAAATAGGGGCTATGGGGGGGGTAGAGCACCTATGGGTGATAGAGGGGGGCATAGGGATGGATAGGGGCCATGGGGGGGTATAGGACCTATGGGTGATGGGGGGCATCCATAGGGATGGGTAAGGGGGTAGAACAACTTATGGGTGATGGGGGGCACCCATAGGGATGGGTAAGGGGGTAGAGCACCTATGGGTGATGGGGGGCACCCATAGGGATGGGTAAGGGGGTAGAGCACCTATGGGTGATGGGGGGCACCCATAGGGATGGATAGGGGCCATGGGGGGGTATAGGACCTATGGGTGATGGTGGGCACCCATAGGGAGGGGTAAGGGGGTAGAGCACCTATGGGTGATGGTGGGCACCCATAGGGATGGATAGGGGCCATGGGGGGGTATAGGACCTATGGGTGATGGGGGGCACCCATAGGGAGGGGTAAGGGGGTAGAGCACCTATGGGTGATGGGGGGCCACCCATAGGGATGGGTAAGGGGGTAGAGTACCTATGGGTGATGGGGGGCACCCATAGGGATGGATAGGGGCCATGGGGGGGTATAGGACCAATAGGGTGTATAGGGTGATGAGAGCACCCATAGGAATGAATAGGTCCAATACAGGGGGTACAGCACCCATGGGTGCTCAGTGATCCCATAGGGTTGTACAGGTCCCATATGAAACCTACAGCACCCATGGGTGCTCAGGGAGCCCATAGGCATGTACAGGTCCCATATGGAGCCTACAGCACCCATGGGTGCTATGGGGCACCCCCACCCCCCATCCCAACCCTCCATCACCCCCAGACCCTAAAGCCTCCCCTATATGGACCCTATAACACACCCACCCTTAAAGACCCACGGAGGCAAGACGAGCACACCCCCCCCCAGCACCCATGGGTGCTCAGTGATCCCATAGGGATGTACAAGTCCCATATGGAGGCTGCATCACCCATGGGTGCTCTGGGATCCCATAGGGCTGCACAGGTCCCATATGGAGCCTACAGCACCCATGGGTGCTCAGGGAACATATAGGGATGTACAGGTCCCATATGGAGCCTACAGCACCCATGGGTGCTCTGGGAGCCCATAGGGTTGTACAAGTCCCATATGGAGGCTGCATCACCCATGGGTGCTCAGTGATCCCATAGGGCTGCACAGGTCCCATATGGTGACGACAGCACCCATGGGTGCTCAGTGATCCCATAGGGTTGTACAAGTCCCATATGGAGCCTACAGCACCCATGGGTGCTATGGGGCACCCCCACCTCCCATCCCAACCCTCCATCACCCCCAGACCCTAAAGCCTCCCCATCACCCCTATATGGACCCTATAACACACCCACCCTTAAAGACCCACGGAGGCAAGACGAGCACCCCTCCCCCAGCACCCATGGGTGCTCAGGGAACCCATAGGGATGTACAAGTCCCATATGGAGGCTGCATCACCCATGGGTGCTCTGGGATCCCATAGGGTTATACAGGTCCCATATGGAGGCTGCATCACCCATGGGTGCTCACTGATCCCATAGGGCTGCACAGGTCCCATATGGTGACGACAGCACCCATGGGTGCTCAGTGATCCCATAGGGCTGCACAGGTCCCATATGGAGCCTACAGCACCCATGGGTGCTATGGGGCACCCCCACCTCCCATCCCAACCCTCCATCACCCCCAGACCCTAAAGCCTCCCCTATATGGACCCTATAACACACCCACCCTTAAAGACCCATGGAGACAAGACGAGCACCCCCCCCCCAGCACCCATGGGTGCTCAGGGAACCCATAGGGATGTACAGGTCCCATATGTTAACTATAGCACCCATGGGTGCTCTGGGATCCCATAGGGTTGTACAGGTCCCATATGGAGCCTACAGCACCCATGGGTGCACAGGGAACATATAGGGATGTACAGGTCCCATATGTTGACTATAGCACCCATGGGTGCTCTGGGAGCCCATAGGGTTATACAGGTCCCATATAGAGCCTACAGCACCCATGGGTGCTCACGGAACATATAGGGATGTACAGGTCCCATATGTTGACTATAGCACCCATGGGTGCTCTGGGAGCCCATAGGGTTATACAGGTCCCATATGGAGCCTACAGCACCCATGGGTGCTCAGTGATCCCATAGGGTTATACAGGTCCCATATGGAGCCTAGAGCACCCATGGGTGCCCATAGGGATGCACTGGTCCCATATGGAGCCTACAGCACCCATGGGTGCTATGGGGTACCCCCACCCCCATCCCAACCTTCCAGCACCCATAGGTGCTCAGGGAGCCCATAGGAATGCACAGGGCCCATATGGAGGCTACAGCACACAGGGGTGCCCATAACGTTGTACAGGTCCCATATGGAGCCTACAGCACCCATGGGTGCTCAGTGATCCCATAGGGCTGCACAGGTCCCATACGGAGCCTAGAACACCCATGGGTACCCATAGGGATGCACTGGTCCCATATGGAGCCTACAGCACCCATGGGTGCCCCTGAGGACCCCTACCTCCATCCCAACCCTCCATCACCCCCAGACCCTAAAGCCTCCCCTATATGGACCCTATAACACACCCACCCTTAAAGACCCACGGAGACAAGACGACCACCCCCCCCCAGCACCCATGGGTGCCCCCCACCCTCACCCTTCTCGCAGGCCAGGTGAGCCAGGAGGGAGATGGTTTGGATGGTCTTGCCCAACCCCATCTCGTCGGCCAGGATCCCATTGAGTTTCTTCTCGTACATGGTCACCAACCAATCCAGCCCTATATGTTGGTACTCCCTTAGGGTGCCCCTCAGCAGGTGTGGGATTGGGGTCTTCACCTAAAGGGAGACATAGGGTTAGCACCCAGACCCATAGAGCACCCATGGTGGGGTGAAGGTGGGGGGGGGGGAGGTAGGACCCTAGGGTGGCTCCATAGAAACCTATGGGGGTGGAAGGAGAGCTTTAGGACCCTGGGGTGGCCCTATGGGGCTGTATGGGGATGGATTGGGGGGGGATCCAGGACACAGGGGTGGCCCTATGGGGCTGTATGGGGATGGATTGGGGGGGGGAATCTAGGACACAGGGGTGGCCCTATGGGACCCTATGGGCACGGATGGGGGGCTCTAGGACCCTGGGGTGGCCCCATAGAACCCTATGGGCATGGATGGGGGGGCTCTAGGACCCTGGGGGTGGCCCCATAGAACCCTATGGGCATGGATTTGGGGGGGGGCCTAGGACCATGGGGTGGCCCTATGGGACCCTATGGGCATGGATGGGGGGGCTCTAGGACCCTAGGGTGGCCCTATGGGACCCTATGGACATGGATGGGGGGCTCTATGACCCAGGGGCTGCCCCATAGAACCCTATGGTGGTGGAGGGGGATCTCTAGGACACACGGGTGGCCCCATAGAACCCTATGGACATGGATGGGGGGCTCTAGGACCCAGGGGTGGCCCTATGGGACCCTATGGACATGGATGGGGGGCTCAAGGACCCAGGGGCTGCCCCATAGAACCCTATGGCGGTGGAGGGGGATCTCTAGGACACACGGGTGGCCCCATAGAACCCTATGGACATGGATGGGGGGCTCTAGGATGCAGGGGCTGCCCCATAGAACCCTATGGTGGTGGAGGGGGGGCTCTAGGATGCAGGGGTGGCCCCATAGAACCCTATGGACATGGATGGGGGGCTCTAGGAGGCAGGGGTGGCCCCATAGAACCCTATGGACATGGATGGGGGGTTCTAGGACCCTGGGGTGGCCCCATAGAACCCTATGGACATAGATGGGGGGCTCTAGGACGCAGGGGTGGCCCCATAGAACCCTATGGGCATGGATGGGGGGCTCTTGGACGCAGGGGTGGCCCCATAGAACCCTATGGACATGGACGGGGGGCTCTAGGACCATGGGGTGGCCCCATAGAACCCTATGGGCATGGATGGGGGTGCTCTAGGACCCAGGGTTGGCCCCATAGAACCCTATGGACATAGATGGGGGGCTCTAGGACGCTGGGGTGGCCCCATAGAACCCTATGGACATGGATGGGGGGCTCTAGGACCCAGGGGTGGCCCCATAGAACCCTATGGACATGGATGGGGGGCTCTAGGACACGCGGGTGGCCCCATAGAACCCTATGGACATGGATGGGGGGCTCTAGGACCCAGGGGTGGCCCCATAGAACCCTATGGACATGGATGGGGGGCTCTAGGACACAGGGGTGGCCCCATAGAACCCTATGGACATGGATGGGGGGCTCAAGGACACAGGGGCTGCCCCACAGAACCCTATGGACATGGATGGGGGGCTCTAGGACGCAGGGTTGGCCCCATAGAACCCTATGGACATAGATGGGGGGCTCTAGGACGCAGGGGTGGCCCCATAGAACCCTATGGACATGGATGGGGGGCTCTAGGACGCAGGGGTGGCCCCATAGAACCCTATGGACATAGATGGGGGGCTCTTAGGACACAAAGGTGGCCCCATAGAACCCTATGGCGTCAGAGGTGGGTCTCTAGGAGCCATGGGTGCTCTATGGGGCGGGTGCTATGGGGCGTGTGTGGGGTGGGTGCTACCTGGGTGGTGGCCAGGGTGTACCCCTTGGGCTGAAGGCTCTCTGCGGCGGCGGCGATGTCGGTGATCTCCTTCTTTGGGGTGGGGGTGATGGGGGGTGGAGGCGGTGGGGTGGTGGGGGGTGGCGTGGGGGCCCCTTCCTCTTCCTCTTCCTCCTCCTCTTCCTCGTCCTCGTCTTCGTCCTCGTCCTCTTCTTCCTCGTCTTCGTCGTCCTCCTCCTCTTCCTCGTCGCTCTCGGCTGCTGGGGAGTCTGGGGGGGTATAGGGGGGGGCTCTAGGACCCTGGGGGTGGCCCCATAGATCTCTATGGGCATGGATGGGGGGGCTCTAGGACCCTGGGGGTGGCCCCATAGATCAATATGGGCATGGATGGGGTGCTCTGTGACCCTAGGGTGGCCCCATATATCTCTATGGGCATGGATGGGGTGCTCTGTGACCCTAGGGTGGCCCCATAGATCTCTATGGGCATGGATGGGGTGCTCTGTGACCCTAGGGTGGCCCCATAGAACCCTATGGACATGGATGGGGGGGCTCTAGGACCCTGGGGGTGGCCCCATAGGACCCTATGGGCATGGATGGGGGGGGGGCCTAGGACCCAGGGGTGGCCCCATAGAACCCTATGGGCATGGATGGGGTGCTCTATGACCCTAGGGTGGCCCCATAGAACCCTATGGGCATGGATAGGGGGGCTCTAGGACCCTGGGGGTGGCCCCATAGATCTCTATGGGCATGGATGGGGTGCTCTGTGACTCTAGGGTGGCCCCATAGAACCCTATGGGCATGGATGGGGGGGCTCTAGGACCCTGGGGGTGGCCCCATAGATCTCTATGGGCATGGATGGGGTGCTCTGTGACTCTAGGGTGGCCCCATAGAACCCTATGGGCATGGATGGGGGGGCTCTAGGACCCTGGGGGTGGCCCCATAGATCTCTATGGGCATGGATGGGGTGCTCTGCGACTCTAGGGTGGCCCCATAGATCTCTATGGGCATGGATGGGGGGGCTCTAGGACCCTGGGGGTGGCCCCATAGATCTCTATGGGCATGGATGGGGTGCTCTGTGACCCTAGGGTGGCCCCATAGAACCCTATGGGCATGGATGGGGGGCTCTAGGACCATGGGATGGCCCTATGGCACCCTATGCTCATGGATTGGGGGGGGCCCTAGGACCCAGGGGTGGCCCCATAGAACCCTATGGGCATGGATGGGGGGCTCTAGGACCATGGGGTGGCCCTATGGCACCCTATGGGCATGGATGGGGGGGCTCTAGGACCCTAGGGTGGCCCTATGGCACCCTATGGGCATGGATGGGGGTCTCTAGGACCCAGGGGTGGCCCTATGGCACCCTATGGGCATGGAAGGGGGTCTCTAGGACCCATGGGGTGGCCCTATGGCACCCTATGGGCATGGATGAGGAGGTCTCTAGGACTATGGGTTGGCCCTATGGCACCCTATGGGCATGGATGGGGGTCTCTAGGACCCATGGGGTGGCCCTATGGCACCCTATGGGCATGGATGAGGAGGTCTCTAGGACTATGGGGTGGCCCTATGGCACCCTATGGGCATGGATGGGGGTCATTAGGACCCAGGGGTGACCCTATGGCACCCTATGGGCATGGATGGGGGGCTCTAGGACCATGGGGTGGCCCTATGGCACCCTATGGGCATGGATGGGGGGCTCTAGGACTATGGGGTGGCCCCATAGAACCCAATGGGCAGTGGAGGGGGGTCTCTAGGACCCAGCGGTGTCCCCATAGAACCCAATGGGCAGTGGAGGGGGGTCTCTAGGACCCAGCGGTGTCCCCATAGAACCCTATGGGCATGGATGGGGGGCTCTAGGACCCAGCGGTGTCCCCATAGAACCCAATGGGCAGTGGAGGGGGGTCTCTAGGACCCAGGGGTGGTGCTAGAGCACCCATGGGTGCCCTTACAGCACCCATGGGTGCCCTATAGCACCCATGGATGACACTATAGAACCCATAGATGCTCTTATAACACCCGGGGGGGGGCTTTCTCTATGCCCCCTATGGGTGCCCCAATACACCCATATGCACCCATATGCCCCCCCCCCCCCCCAGCACCCATGGGTGCTCCTACCTGAGCGGGTGCTGCTGGCGCCGGGGGGGGACTCGCAGTCGGAGTCAGCGAAGGCTCCGGCGTAGCGCTGCAGCAGCTCCTCCATCGGCAGCGCCCCTGCGGGACCAGGGCACCCATGGGTGCTGGGTGGGTGCCAGGGCACCCATGGGTGCTGGGTGGGTGTCAGAGCACCCATGGGTGCTGGGTGTGTAATGGCATCTATGGGTGCTGGGTGTGTAATGGCACCTATGGGTGCTGGGTGTGCAACGGCACCCATGGGTGCTGGGTGGGTGCCAGGGCACCCATGGGTGCTGGGTGCGCAAAGGCACCTATGGGTGCTGGGTGTGTAATGGCACCTATGGGTGCTGGGTGTGTAATGGCAGCCATGGGTGCTGGGTGTGCAATGGCAGCCATGGGTGCTGGGTGGGCGGCAGGGCACCCATGGGTGCTGGGTGTGTAATGGCAGCCATGGGTGCTGGGTGTGCAACGGCACCCATGGGTGCTGGGTGGGTGCCAGGGCACCCATGGGTGCTGGGTGTGCAAAGACACCTATGGGTGCTGGGTGTGTAATGGCAGCCATGGGTGCTGGGTGGGCGGCAGGGCACCCATGGGTGCTGGGTGGGTGCCAGGGCACCCATGGGTGCTGGGTGTGTAATGGCAGCCATGGGTGCTGTGTGTGCAATGGCAGCCATGGATGCTGGGTGTGCAATGACACCCATGGGTGCTGGGTGTGCAATGGCACCTATGGGTGCTGGGTGTGTAATGGCACCTATGGGTGCTGGGTGTGCAAAGACACCCATGGGTGCTGTGTGTGCAATGGCAGCCATGGATGCTGGGTGTGCAATGACACCATGGGTGCTGGGTGTGCAAGGACACCCATGGGTGCTGGGTGTGCAATGGCACCCATGGGTGCTGGGTGCATGCGAGAGCACAGATGGGTGCTGTGTGCATAATGGCACCCATGGGTGCTGTGTGTGCAATGGCAGCCATGGATGCTGGGTGTGCAATGACACCCATGGGTGCTGGCTGTGCAAAGACACCCATGGATGCTGGGTGTGTAATGGCACCTATGGGTGCTGGGTGTGCAAAGACACCCATGGGTGCTGTGTGCATGCGAGAGCACAGATGGGTGCTGCGTGCGTAATGGCAGCCATGGGTGCTGTGTGTGCAAAGGCACCCATGGGTGCTCTCCATGAGGGCACCCATGGGTGCTGTGTGTGCAATAGCAGCCATGGATGCTGGGTGCGTAATGGCACCCATGGGTGCTGCGTGCGTAACGGCACCCATGGGTGCTGCGTGCGTAACGGCACCCATGGGTGCTGCGTGCGTAACGGCACCCATGGGTGCTGCGTGCGTAACGGCACCCATGGGTGCTGCGTGCGTAACGGCACCCATGGGTGCTGCGTGCGTAACGGCACCCATGGGTGCTGCGTGCGTAACGGCACCCATGGGTGCTGCGTGCGTAACGGCACCCATGGGTGCTCTCCATGAGGGCACCCATGGGTGCTGTGTGTGCAACGGCAGCCATGGATGCTGGGTGCGTAATGGCACCCATGGGTGCTGTGTAATGGCACCCATGGGTGCTGTGTGCGTAATGACGTCCATAGGTGCTCTATGGGTCCCCCATGGGTGCTGTGTGCGCGGTGGCACCCATAGGTTTTGTGTGTTTAGTGCACCCATAGGTGCTCAATGGGTCCCCCATGGATGCTGTGGGTGTAGTGGCACCCATGGGTGCTCTCTGGGTCCGCCATGGGTGCTGTGTGTGCAGTGGCACCCATGGGTGCTCTCTGGGTCCGCCATGGGTGCTGTGTGTGCAGTGGCACCCATGGGTGCTCCCTGGGTCCACCATGGGTGCTGTGTGGCCGGTGGCACCCATGGGTGCTCAATGGGTCGCCCATGGGTGCTGTGTGTGTAGTGGCACCCATGGGTGCTCTCTGGGTCCGCCATGGGTGCTGTGCATGCAGTGGCACCCATGGGTGCTCAATGGGTCGCCCATGGGTGCTGTGTGTGTAGTGGCACCCATGGGTGCTCAATGGGTCCGCCATGGGTGCTGTGCGGGCGGTGGCACCCATGGGTGCTCAATGGGTCGCCCATGGGTGCTGTGTGGCCGGTGGCACCCATGGGTGCTCTCTGGGTCCGCCATGGGTGCTGCGTGGCCGGTGGCACCCATGGGTGCTCTCTGGGTCCAACATGGGTGCTGTGTGTGCAGTGGCACCCATGGGTGCTCAATGAGTCCGCCATGGGTGCTGTGTGTGTAATGGCACCCATGGGTGCTCAATGGGTCCCCCATGGGTGCTGTGTGTGTAATGGCACCCATGGGTGCTCTCTGGGTCCGCCATGGGTGCTGTGTGTGCAGTGGCACCCATGGGTGCTCTCTGGGTCCGCCATGGGTGCTGTGCGTGCAGTGGCACCCATGGGTGCTCAATGGGTCCGCCATGGGTGCTGTGTGTGTAGTGGCACCCATGGGTGCTCAATGGGTCCCCCATGGGTGCTGTGTGTGCAGTGGCACCCATGGGTGCTCAATGGGTCCGCCATGGGTGCTGTGTGTGCAGTGGCACCCATGGGTGCTCTATGGGTCCGCCTTGGGTGCTGTGTGGCCGGTGGCACCCATGGGTGCTCTCTGGGTCTGCCATGGGTGTTGTGTGGGCGGTGGCACCCATGGGTGCTCAATGGGTCCCCCATGGCTGCTGTGTGTGCAGTGGCACCCATGGGTGCTCTCTGGGTCTGCCATGGGTGCTGTGTGGCCGGTGGCACCCATGGGTGCTCTCTGGGTCCGCCATGGGTGCTGTGTGTGTAGTGGCACCCATGGGTGCTCAATGGGTCCGCCATAGGTTCTGTGTGTGTAGTGGCACCCATGGGTGCTCTCGGGGTCCCCCATGGGTGCTGCGTGGCCGGTGGCACCCATGGGTGCTCCCTGGGTCCGCCATGGGTGCTGCGTGGCCGGTGGCACCCATGGGTGCTCTCTGGGTCCCCCATGGGTGCTGTGTGGCCGGTGGCACCCATGGGTGCTCCCTACCTTCCCGGGCCAGGTCATCCAGCTCCTGTTTGTGGTCCACGTCCCCCTCGAGCCGCTCCTGCGCCGCGATCGTCTCCTCCTCGTCCTCCCCTGCGGGGACACCCAATGGGTGACATCAGCACCCAGTGGGTGACACCAGCACCCAGTAGGTGACATCAGCTCCCAATGGGTGCCATTGACCGTAATGGGTGACATCAGCACCCAATGGGTGACATCAGCACCCAATGGGTGCCTCTGACCCCAGTGGGTGACATCAGCACCCAGTGGGTGACATCAGCACCCAGTGGGTGCCATTGACCTCAATGGGTGCCATTGACCTCAATGGGTGATACCAGCACCCAATGAGTGACATCAGCACCCAGTGGGTGCCATTGACCATAATGGTTGACATCAGCGCCCAATGGGTGCCACTGACCCCAATGGATGACATCAGCACCCAGTGAGTGACATCAGTACCCAATGGGTGCCACTGACCATAATGGGTGACATCAGCACCCAATGGGTGACATCAGCACCCAGTGGGTGACATCAGCACCCAATGGGTGCCATTGACCTCAATGGGTGACACCAGCACCCAATGGGTGCCATTGACCATAATTGGTGACATCAGCACCCAGTGGGTGACACCAGCACCCAATGGGTGCCACTGACCCCAGTGGGTGAGATCAGCACCCGATGGGTGCCATTGACCATAATGGGTGACATCAGCACCCAATGGGTGCCACTGACCCCAGTGGGTGACATCAGCACCCGATGGGTGCCATTGACCTCAATGGGTGCCATTGACCTCAATGGGTGACACCAGCACCCAATGAGTGACATCAGCACCCAGTGGGTGCCATTGACCATAATGGGTGACATCAGCACCCAATGGGTGCCACTGACCCCAATGGATGACATCAGCACCCAGTGAGTGACATCAGTACCCAATGGGTGCCACTGACCATAATGGGTGACATCAGCACCCAGTAGGTGTCATTGACCATAATGGGTGACACCAGCACCCAATGGGTGACATCAGCACCCAGTGGGTGACATCAGCACCCAATGGGTGCCATTGACCTCAATGGGTGACACCAGCACCCAATGGATGCCACTGACCCCAACGGGTGACACCAGCACCCAATGGATGCCACTGACCCCAACGGGTGACACCAGCACCCAATGGGTGCCATTGACCCCAACGGGTGACACCAGCACCCAATGGGTGCCATTGACCCCAACGGGTGACACCAGCACCCAATGGGTGCTATTGACCCCAATGGGTGCCATTGACCTGAAAGGGTGACACCAGACCCCAATGGGTGCCATTGACCCCAATGGGTGCTATTGACCCGAAAGGGTGACACCAGCACCCAATGGGTGCCATTGACCCGAACGGGTGACACCAGCACCCAATGAGTGCTATTGACCCCAATGAGTGCTATTGATCCCAATGGGTGCCATTGACCCGAAAGGGTGACACCAGCACCCAATGGGTGCCATTGACCCGAAAGGGTGACACCAGCACCCAATGGGTGCTATTGACCCCAATGGGTGCCATTGACCCCAACGGGTGACACCAGCACCCAATGGGTGCCATTGACCCCAACAGGTGACACCAGCACCCAATGGGTGCTATTGACCCCAATGGGTGCCATTGACCCGAACGGGTGACACCAGCACCCAATGGGTGCTATTGACCCCAATGAGTGCTATTGACCCCAATGGGTGCCATTGACCCAAAAGGGTGACACCAGCACCCAATGGGTGCCATTGACCCCAACGGGTGACACCAGCACCCAATGAGTGCCATTGACCCCAATGGGTGCCATTGACCCGAAAGGGTGACACCAGCACCCAATGGGTGCCATTGACCCCAACGGGTGACACCAGCACCCAATGAGTGCCATTGACCCCAATGGGTGCCATTGACCCGAAAGGGTGACACCAGCACCCAATGGGTGCTATTGACCCCAATGGGTGCTACTGACCCCAATGGGTGCCATTGACCCGAAAGGGTGACACCAGCACCCAATGGGTGCCATTGACCCCAATGGGTGCTATTGACCCCAATGGGTGCCATTGACCCGAAAGGGTGACACCAGCACCCAATGGGTGCCATTGACCCGAAAGGGTGACACCAGCACCCAATGGGTGCTATTGACCCCAATGAGTGCTACTGACCCCAATGGGTGCCATTGACCCCAACGGGTGACACCAGCACCCAATGGGTGCTATTGACCCCAATGAGTGCTACTGACCCGAACGGGTGACACCAGCACCCAATAGGTGCTATTGACCCCAATGGGTGCTATTGACCCCAATGAGTACCATTGACCCGAAAGGGTGACACCAGCACCCAATGGGTGCTATTGACCCCAATGGGTGCCATTGACCCGAAAGGGTGACACCAGCACCCAATGGGTGCCATTGACCCGAACGGGTGACACCAGCACCCAATGGGTGCTATTAACCCCAATGGGTGCCATTGACCCCAATGGGTGCCACTGACCCCAACGGGTGACACCAGCACCCAATGGGTGCTATTGACCCCAATGGGTGCCACTGACCCCAATGGGTGCTATTGACCCGAAAGGGTGACACCAGCACCCAATGGGTGCTATTGACCCCAATGGGTGCCATTGACCCGAACGGGTGACACCAGCACCCAATGGGTGCCATTGACCCCAATGGGTGCTATTGACCCGAAAGGGTGACACCAGCACCCAATGGGTGCCATTGACCCCAATGGGTGCTATTGACCCGAAAGGGTGACACCAGCACCCAATGGGTACTACTGACCCCAATGAGTGCCATTGACCCGAAAGGGTGACACCAGCACCCAATGGGTGCCATTGACCCCAATGGGTGCTATTGATCCCAATGGGTGCCATTGACCCCACTGGGTGCCAGCCCCCACCCATGGGTGCCCCCTTCCCCCCCCCCCCATTTCTCACCCTCTTCCTCCTCGGCTGCGAACTCCTCATCCTCCTCACGCAGCTCCCAGGGGCTCTTGTTCTGCTGCAGCAGCGCCTGGGGGGTCAGGGTGGGGGTCAGGGTGGGGGTCAGGGTGGGGGTCAGGGTGGGGGTCAGGGTGGGGGTCAGGGTGGGGGGGGACTGAATTGGGTGGGGGTCAAGGTGGGGGGGGCCTTGCATTGGGTGGGGGTCAGGGTGGGAGGGGGACTGAATTGGGTGGGGGTGTCCTAGCATTGGGTGGGGGTTAGGGTGGGGGTCGGGGGGGGGGGGGCCTGCATTGGGTGGGGGTCAGGGTGGGGGGGAACTGGATTGGGTGGGGGGGGGGGTCCATGCATTTGGTGGGGGTCAGGGTGGGGGGGGGACTGAATTGGGTGGGGGTCAGGGTGGGGGGGTCCTAGCATTGGGTGGGGGTCAGGGTGGGGGGGTCCCTGCATTGGGTGGGGGTCAGGGTGGGGGGGGACCCTGCATTGGGGGGGGGGGGGGGGGCATGCATTTGGTGGGGGTCAGGGTGGGGGGGTCCTTGCATTGGGTGGGGGTCAGGGTGGGGGGGTCCTAGCATTGGGTGGGGTTTAGGGTGGGGGTCAGGGTGGGGGGGTCCTTGCATTGGGTGGGGTTTAGGGTGGGGGTCAGGGTGGGGGGGGTCCTTGCATTGGGTGGGGTTTAGGGTGGGGGTCAGGGTGGGGGGGGTCCTTGCATTGGGTGGGGGTCAGGGTTGGGGGGAACTGGATTGGGTGGGGGTTAGGGTGGGGGTCAGGGTGGGGGTGGGTCCCTGCATTGGGTGGGGGTCAGGGTGGGGGTTAGGGTGGGGGGGGTCCCTGCATTGGGTGGGGGTCAGGGTGGGGGTCAGGGTGGGGGGGGTCCCTGCATTGGGTGGGGGTCAGGGTGGGGGGGGTCCCTGCACTGGGTGGGGGTCAGGGTGGGGGGGGTCCCTGCATTGGGTTGGGGTCAGGGTGCGGGGGGGACTGAATTGGGTGGGGGTCAGGGTGGGGGTTAGGGTGGGGGGGGTCCCTGCATTGGGTGGGGGTCAGGGTGGGGGTCAGGGTGGGGGGGTACCTGTGGGGGGAGGGTCCCCAGCACCTCCTGCAGGTCCCGGGGCCGGGTCTCAGGGGGGGACCCATCGGGGGGGTCCTCATCCGGGAGCTCCATGTCCCCATCTGCACATGGGGGGGGGGGGCAGCACCCATGGGTGCCCCATCCCCCTCCTCAGCACCCATGGGTGCCCATCCCCTCCTTAGCACCCATGGGTGCCCCTGTGCCCATCCCCTTTGGGTGCCCCATCCCCTCCTTAGCACCCATGGGTGCCCCTGTGCCCATCCCCTTTGGGTGCCACATCCCCTCATTAGCACCCATGGGTGCCCCTGTGCCCATCCCATTTGGGTGCCCCATCCCCTCCTTAGCACCCATGGGTGCCCCTGTGCCCATCCCCTTTGGGTGCCCCATCCCCTCCTTAGCACCCATGGGTGCCCCTGTGCCCATCCCCTTTGGGTGCCCCATCCCCTCCTTAGCACCCATGGGTGCCCCGGTGCCCATCTCATTTGGGTGCCCCATCCCCTCCTTAGCACCCATGGGTGCCCCTGTCCCCATCCCCTTCCCTATTCCCCTTGGATACCACAGCCCCCATCACCCCAGGTCCCCATAGCACCCATGGGTGCCCCTATCCCCATCACCCCATAGCACCCATAGGTGCCCCCATCCCCATCCCTATCCCCCTCGGATACCACAACCCCCATCACCCCACAGCACCCATGGGTGCCCCCATCCCCATCCCCATCCCCCTCGGGTACCGCAATCCCCATCTCCCCATAGCACCCATGGGTGCCCCCATCCCCACCACCCCATCGCACCCATGGGTGCCCCATCCCCATCCCCCTCGGGTACAACAATCCCCATCACCCCATCACCCCATAGCACCCATGGGTGGCCCCATCCCCACCACCCCATAGCACCCATGGGTGCCCCATCCCCATCCCCCTTGGGTACCACAATCCCCACCACCCCATCTCCCCATAGCACCCATGGGTGCCCCCATCCCCATCCCTATCCCCCTTAGGTACCACAATCCCCATCTCCCCATAGCACCCATGGGTGCCCCCCCCATCACCCCATAGCACCCCCCATCATCCCCATAGCACCCATGGGTGCCCCATCCCTATCCCCCTCAGATACCACAATCCCCACCACCCCATCTCCCCATAGCACCCATGGGTGCCCCCATCCCCATCCCCCTTCGGTACCAGAATCCCCATCACCCCATCACCCCACAGCACCCATGGGTGCCCCCATCCCCATCCCCACCACCCCATCTCCCCATAGCACCCATGGGTATCCCCCCACAATCCCCATCACCCCATAGCACCCATGGGTGCCCCCATCCCCATCACCCCATAGCACCCATGGGTGCCCCATCCCCATCCCCCTCGGGTACCACAATCCCCATCACCCCATCTCCCCATAGCACCCATGGGTGCCCCCATCCCCACCACCCCCTAGCACCCATGGGTGCCCCATCCCCATCCCCCTCGGGTACCACAATCCCCATCATCTCCCCCCATAGCACCCATGGGGTGCCCCCATCCCCATCACCCCATAGCACCCATGGGTGCCCCATCCCCATCCCCCTTGGGTACCACAATCCCCATCACCCCATCTCCCCACAGCACCCATGGGTGCCCCATCCCCACCACCCCATAGCACCCATGGGTGCCCCATCCCCATCCCCCTCGGGTACCACAATCCCCATCACCCCATCTCCCCATAGCACCCATGGGTGCCCCCATCCCCACCACCCCATCTCCCCATAGCACCCATGGGTGCCCCATCCCCCTCGGGTACCACAATCCCCATCACCCCATCTCCCCATAGCACCCATGGGTGCCCCCATCCCCATCCCTATCCCCCTTGGGTACCACAATCCCCATCACCCCATAGCACCCATGGGTGCCCCCATCCCCATCACCCCATAGCACCCATGGGTGCCCCATCCCCATCCCCCTTGGGTACCACAATCCCCATCACCCCATCTCCCCATAGCACCCATGGGTGCCCCCATCCCCACCACCCCATCTCCCCATAGCACCCATGGGTGCCCCATCCCCAACCCTATACCCCTCAGGTACCACAATCCCCATTTCCCCAGAGCACCCATGGGTGCCCAATCCCCATCCACCTCGGGTACCACAATCCCCATCACCCCATCTCCCCATAGCACCCATGGGTGCCCCCATCCCAATCCCCATCCCCCTCGGGTACCGCAATCCCCATCACCCCCATAGCACCCATGGGTGCCCCCATCCCCATCACCCCATAGCACCCATGGGTGCCCCATCCCCCTCGGGTACCACAATCCCCATCACCCCCATAACACCCATGTATTCCAACGCCCCCCCCCCCCCCCAATAGCACCCATGGGTGACTCACAGCCCGATGGGTGCTGCACCCTATGGGGCGCGTTGAGGCTGCGGCTCAAGAGGTCCGAGTACTTCTCGGTCTGCCCCACAATGAAGTCCAGTTGTAGGTCCAGGGCCTGCTTCCGCTTCTCCTCCAGGCGGGACTGCTGCTTGAACTGCACCACCTGCAACAGCACCCATGGGTGCCCCAGCACCCACAGCACCTATAGCACCCTATAGCGCCCTATAGCACCCATACACAGCACCCAATGGGCAGCTGCAGGCCCAGAGCCTGCTTCCGCTTCTCCTCCAGGCGGGACTGCTGCTTGAACTGCACCACCTGCAACAGCACCCATGGGTGCCCCAGCACCCACAGCACCCTATAGCACCCACAGCACCCATAGCACCCTATAGCACCCACACACAGCACCCAATGGGCAGCTGCAGGCCCAGAGCCTGCTTCCGCTTCTCCTCCAGGCGGGACTGCTGCTTGAACTGCACCACCTGCAACAGCACCCATGGGTGCCCCAGCACCCACAGCACCCTATAGCACCCATAGCGCCCTATAGCACCCTACAGCACCCAAAGCATCCCATACACAGCACCCAATGGGCAGCTGCAGGTCCAGGGCCTGCTTCCGCTTCTCCTCCAGGCGGGACTGCTGCTTGAACTGCACCACCTGCAACAGCACCCATGGGTGCCCCAGCACCCACAGCACCTATAGCACCCTATAGCACCCTATAGCACCCGTAGCACCCTATAGCACCCCATAGCACCCAGAGCATCCCATACACAGCACCCAATGGGCAGCTGCAGGCCCAGAGCCTGCTTCCGCTTCTCCTCCAGGCGGGACTGCTGCTTGAACTGCACCACCTGCAACAGCACCCATGGGTGCCCCAGCACCCACAGCACCTATAGCACCCACAGCACCCTATAGCACCCTATAGCACCCAAAGCATCCCATACACAGCACCCAATGGGCAGCTGCAGGCCCAGAGCCTGCTTCCGCTTCTCCTCCAGGCGGGACTGCTGCTTGAACTGCACCACCTGCAACAGCACCCATGGGTGCCCCAGCACCCACAGCACCCTATAGCACCCATAGCACCCTATAGCACCCATACACAGCACCCAATGGGCAGCTGCAGGCCCAGAGCCTGCTTCCGCTTCTCCTCCAGGCGGGACTGCTGCTTGAACTGCACCACCTGCAACAGCACCCATGGGTGCCCCAGCACCCACAGCACCCTATAGCACCCATAGCACCCTACAGCACCCAAAGCATCCCATACACAGCACCCAATGGGCAGCTGCAGGTCCAGGGCCTGCTTCCGCTTCTCCTCCAGGCGGGACTGCTGCTTGAACTGCACCACCTGCAACAGCACCCATGGGTGCCCCAGCACCCACAGCACCCTATAGCACCCATAGCGCCCTATAGCACCCTATAGCACCCATAGCACCCTATAGCACCCATACACAGCACCCAATGGGCAGCTGCAGGCCCAGAGCCTGCTTCCGCTTCTCCTCCAGGCGGGACTGCTGCTTGAACTGCACCACCTGCAACAGCACCCATGGGTGCCCCAGCACCCACAGCACCCTATAGCACCCATAGCACCCTATAGCACCCTATAGCACCCACACACAGCACCCAATGGGCAGCTGCAGGCCCAGAGCCTGCTTCCGCTTCTCCTCCAGGCGGGACTGCTGCTTGAACTGCACCACCTGCAACAGCACCCATGGGTGCCCCAGCACCCACAGCACCCTATAGCACCCATAGCGCCCTATAGCACCCATACACAGCACCCAATGGGCAGCTGCAGGCCCAGAGCCTGCTTCCGCTTCTCCTCCAGGCGGGACTGCTGCTTGAACTGCACCACCTGCAACAGCACCCATGGGTGCCATAGCACCCACAGCACCCTATAGCACCCATAGCGCCCTATAGCACCCATACACAGCACCCAATGGGCAGCTGCAGGCCCAGAGCCTGCTTCCGCTTCTCCTCCAGGCGGGACTGCTGCTTGAACTGCACCACCTGCAACAGCACCCATGGGTGCCACAGCACCCACAGCACCCTATAGCACCCACAGCACCCTATAGCACCCATAGCGCCCTATAGCACCCATACACAGCACCCAATGGGCAACTGCAGGCCCAGAGCCTGCTTCCGCTTCTCCTCCAGGCGGGACTGCTGCTTGAACTGCACCACCTGCAACAGCACCCATGGGTGCCCCAGCACCCTATAGCACCCATAGCACCCACAGCGCCCTATAGCACCCAGAGCATCCCATACACAGCACCCAATGGGCAGCGGCAGGCCCAGGGCCTGCTTCCGCTTCTCCTCCAGGCGGGACTGCTGCTTGAACTGCACCACCTGCAACAGCACCCATGGGTGCCCCAGCACCCACAGCACCCTATAGCACCCACAGCACCCTATAGCACCCTATAGCACCCTATAGCATCCTACAGCACCCAGGGCATCCCATACACAGCACCCAATGGGCAGCTGCAGGCCCAGGGCCTGCTTCCGCTTCTCCTCCAGGCGGGACTGCTGCTTGAACTGCACCACCTGCAACAGCACCCATGGGTGCCCCAGCACCCACAGCACCCTATAGCACCCACAGCACCCTACAGCACCCTATAGCACCCTATAGCACCCTATAGCATCCTATAGCACCCAGGGCATCCCATACACAGCACCCAATGGGCACCCAACCATGACCATGAGGCCACCCAACCATGACCATGAGGCCACCCAACCATGACCATGGGGCCACCCAATGGGCACCCAACCATGACCATGGGGCCACCCAACCATGACCATGGGGCCACCCAATGAGCACACAACCATGACCATAGGGCCACCCAATGGGCACCCAACCATGACCATGGGGCCACCCAACCATGACCATGGGGCACCCAATGGGCACCCAACCATGACCATGAGGCCACCCAACCATGACCATGGGGCCACCCAACAGGCACCCAACCACGACCATGACGCCACCCAACCATGACCATGGGGCCACCCAATGAGCACCCAACCACAACCATGGGGCCACCCAATGGGCACCCAACCATGACCATGAGGCCACCCAACCATGACCATGGAGCACCCCATAGGAACCCAATCATGACCATGGGGCCACCCAATGGGCACCCAACATTGACCATGGGGCCACCCAATGGCCACCCAACCATGACCATGGGGCCACCCAACCATAAACATGGGGCCACCCAACCATAAACATGGGGCCACTCAATGAGCACCCAACCATGACCATGGGGCCACCCAACCATGACCATGGGGCCACCCAACCATAACCATGGGGCAACCCAATGGGCACCCAACCATGACCATGGGGCCACCCAATGGACACCCAACCATGACCATGGGCCGCCCAATGGGCATCCAACCATGATCATGAGGCCACCCAACCATGACCATGGGGCCACCCAACCATGACCATGGGGTCATCCAATGGGCACCCAACCATGACCATGAGGCCACCCAATGGGCACCCAACCATGACGCCACCCAACCATGACCATGGGGCCACCCAACCATGACCATGACGCCACCCAACCATGACCATGGGGCCACCCAATGGGCACCCAACCATGACCATGGGACCACCCAACCATGACCATGACGCCACCCAATGGCCACCCAACCATGACCATGGGGCACCCAATGAGCACCCAACCACAACCATGGGGCCACCCAATGAGCACCCAACCACGACCATGACGCCACCCAACCATGACCATGGTGCCACCCAATGGGCACCAAACCATGATCATGAGGCCACCAAACCATGACCATGGGGCCACCCAATGAGCACCCAACCATGACCATGGGGCCACCCAACCATAATGATGGGGCCACCCAATAGGAACCCAATCATGACCATGGGGCCACCCAATGGGCACCCAACCATGATCATGAGGCCACCCAAGCATGACCATGGGGCCACCCAATGAGCACCCAACCACGACCATGGGGCCACCCAACCATGACCATGGGGCCACCCAATGGCCACCCAACCATGACCATGGGGCCACCCAATGGGCACCCAACCATGATCATGAGGCCACCAAACCACGACCATGGGGCCACCCAATGGCCACCCAACGATGACCATGGGGCACTCAATGAGCACCCAACCATGACCATGGGGCCACCCAACCATGACCATGGGGCACCCAATAGGAACCCAATCATGACCATGGGGCCACCCAATAGGCACCCAACATTGACCATAGGGCCACTCAATGAGCACCCAACCATGACCATGGGGCACCCAATGGGCACCCAACCATGATCATGAGGCCACCAAACCACGACCATGGGGCCACCCAATGAGTACCCAACCACGACCATGGGGCACCCAATGAGCACCCAACCACAACCATGGGTGCCCACCCAACGCCCCTCGACAACGCCGATAAAGACCGGAACTCAACCGTAACCGACAGCAACCACCCCACCATAGATGACGAAAGGAAAGGGGTAGCACCCATGGGTGACGGATGGATGGGTGGGTGGGGGAGGGGAGCACCCATGGGTGCTATGGGGCAGCCCCCCCACCTTCTCCACGTTGCTCCAGAACTGCTTGACCTCCTTGGCGATGGTGGCGGCCACGCGGCGCAGCTTGGCCTGCTCCTCGCGCTTGGCGCGCTCCTCCTTCTGCCGCTGCTCCTCGTGGTGCCGCATCACCATGCGCACCACCTGGGGGGAGATGTGGGGCCACGTGTGGGGCAATGTGTGGGGCAATGTGTGGGGCAGAGGGCACCCATGGGTGCTGGGGGGGCGGGGGCAATTGCAATTGAATCCGATGGAGATGATGTCAATGGGATTCGATGCGGGCAAGCGCAACCGAACGCGATGGAGATGCAACCATGGGGGGTACCAACGGGTTTCTATGGGGCGCAATGGGTTTCTATGGGTCTGAATAGGTTTCTATGGGGCACAATGGGTTTCTACGGGTCCTATGGGTTTCTATGGGTCCTATGGGTTCCTATGGGTCCCAATGGGTTCCTATGGGTCCCTATGGCTCCCAATGAATTCCTATGTGTCCCTATGGGTCTCTATGGGTCCCTATGTGTCCCTATGGGTCCCAATGGTTCCCTATGGGTCTCTATGGGTCCCAACGCGTTCCTATGTGTCCCTATGGGTTCCATATGGGTCCCAATGAGTTCCTATGGGTCCCGCATGGCTCCCAATGAGTTCCTATGGCTCCCAGTGAGTTCCCTATGGGTCCCAATGAGTTCCCTATGGGTCCCAATGAGTCCCTATAGGTTCTGCATGGCTCCCAATGAGTTCCTATGGGTTCTGTATGGGTCCCAATGAGTTCCTATGGGTTCCGTATGGGTCCCAATGTGTTCCTATGGGTTCCGTATGGGTCCCAATGTGTTCCTATGGGTTCCGTATGGGTCCCAATGTGTTCCTATGGGTTCTGTATGGGTCCCAATGAGTTCCCTATGAGTCCCAATGAGTCCCTGTGCGTCCCAATGTGTTCCTATGGCTCCCAATGAGTTCCTATGGGTCCCAATGTGTTCCTATGGGTCCCAATGAGTTCCCATGGGTCCCAATGTGTTCTTATGGGTTCCTATGGGTCCCAATGGGTTCCTATGTGTTCCTATGGGTCCCAATGAGTTCCCTATGGCTCTCAATGTGTCCCAATGCATTCCTATGGGTTCCGTATAGGTCCCAATGAGTCACTATGGGTCCCAATGTGTTCCTATGGGTTCCGTATGGGTCCCAATGAGTCCCTATGGGTCCCAATGAGTCCCTATGCGTCCCAATGCGTTCCTATGGGTCCCGTATGGCTCCCAATGAGTCCCTATGTGTCCCAATGTGTTCCTATAGGTTCCGTATGGCTCCCAATGTGTTCCTATGGGTCCCAATGAGTTCCCTATGGGTCCCAATGGGTTCCTATGGGTTCCATATGGCTCCCAATGAGTTCCTATGGGTCCCAATGTGTTCCTATGGGTCCCAATGAGTTCCATATGGGTCCCAATGAGTTCCTATGGGTCCCAATGTGTTCCTATGGGTTCCTATGGCTCCCAATGTGTTCCTATGGGTCCCAATGAGTTTCCTATGGGTCCCAATGTGTTCCTATGGGTCCCAATGTGTTCCTATGAGTTCCTATGGGTCCCAATGTGTTCCTATGGGTCCCAATGTGTTCCTATGAGTTCCTATGGGTCCCAATGAGTTCCTATGGCTCCCAATGTGTTCCTATGGGTCCCAATGAGTCCCAATGGGTCTCTATGGGTCCCTATGTGTCCCTATGGGTCCCAATGTGTTCCTATGTGTCCCTATGTGTTCCTATGGGTCCCAATGCGTTCCTATAGGTTCTGCATGGCTCCCAATGAGTCCCTATGGGTCCCAATGCGTTCCTATGTGTCCCTATGGGTTCCGTATGGGTCCCAACGTGTCCCTATGGGTCCCAACGTGTTCCTATGGCTCCCAATGTGTCCCAATGTGTTCCTATGGGTCCCGTATGGGTCCCAATGAGTTCCCTATGGGTCCGAACGTGTTCCCTATGGGTCCCAACGCGTTCCTATGTGTCTCAATGTGTTCCTATGGGTCCCAATGTGTTCGTATGGGTTCCGTACGGGTCCCAATGTGTTCCTATGGGTTCCGTATGGGTCCCAATGAGTCCCTATGTGTCCCAATGAGTTCCCTATGGGTCCCAACGTGTCCCTATGGCTCCCAATGTGTTCCTATGGCTCCCAATGAGTTCCCCATGGGTCCCAATGCGTTCCTATGTGTCCCTATGGGTTCCGTATGGCTCCCAATGAGTCCCTATGTGTCTCAATGTGTTCCTATGGGTTCCTATGGGTCCCAATGTGTTCCTATGGGTTCCATATGGGTCCCAATGTGTTCCTATGGCTCCCAATGCGTTCCTATGGGTCCCAACGGGTTCCTATGGCTCCCAATGTGTTCCTATGGGTCCCAACGTGTCCCTATGGCTCCCAATGAGTTCCTATGGGTCCCAATGAGTTCCTATGGGTCCCGTATGGCTCCCAATGAGTTCCTATGGGTCCCGTATGGCTCCCAATGAGTTCCTATGGGTCCCAATGAGTTCCTATGGGTCCCGTATGGCTCCCAATGAGTTCCTATGGGTCCCAATGAGTTCCTATGGGTCCCGTATGGCTCCCAATGTGTTCCTATGGGTCCCAATGAGTTCCTTATGGGTCCCAATGAGTTCCTATGTGTCCCAATGTGTTCCTATGAGTTCCCCATGGGTCCCAATGAGTCCCTATGGGTCCCAATGGGTTCCTATGGGTCCCAATGAGTTCCCTATGAGTCCCAATGAGTTCCTATGGCTCCCAATGAGTCCCTATGGGTCCCAATGAGTCCCTATGGGTCCCGTATGGCTCCCAATGAGTTCCTATGGGTCCCAATGTGTTCCTATGGCTCCCAATGAGTTGCCCATGGGTCCCAATGAGTTCCTATGGGTCCCAGTGTGTTCCAATGTGTGCCTATGGGTTCCTATGGCTCGCAGTGCGTTCCTATGCGTCCCAATGACTTCCTATGGGTCCCAATGACTTCCTATGGGTCCCAATGTGTTCCTATGGGTCCCAATGAGTCCCTATGGCTCCCAATGAGTCCCTATGAGTCCCAATGTGTTCTTATGGGTCCCAATGGGTTCCTATGGGTCCCAATGGGTTCCTATGGGTCCCAGTGTGTTCCTATGGCTCCCAATGAGTTCCTATGGGTCCCAATGTGTTCCTATGTGTCCCTATGGGTTCCGTATGGGTCCCAATGAGTTCCTATGGGTTCCGTATGGGTCCCAATGTGTTCCTATGGGTTCTGTATGGCTCCCAATGTGTTCCTATGGGTCCCAATGTGTTCCTATGGCTCCCAATGAGTTCCCTATGGGTCCCAATGCGTTCCTATGGGTCCCAATGAGTCCCTATGGCTCCCAATGAGTTCCTATGGCTCCCAGTGAGTTCCTATGGCTCCCAATGAGTCCCTATGGGTCCCAATGAGTCCCTATGGGTCCCAATGAGTCCCTATGGGTCCCAATGAGTCCCTATGGGTCCCAATGAGTCCCTATGGGTCCCAATGAGTCCCTATGGGTCCCAATGAGTCCCTATGGCTCCCAATGAGTTCCTATGCGTCCCAATGTGTTTCTATTGGTCCCAATGAGTTCCTATGGGTTCCGTATGGGTCCCAATGTGTTCCTATGGGTTCTGTATGGGTCCCAATGCGTTCCTATGGGTCCCAATGAGTTCCTATGGGTCCCAATCAGTCCCAATGCGTTCCTATGTGTCCCGGCGCGTTCGCCTATGGGTCAGCCCCCCCCCCATATTCTACCTTGCGTGCCACTCCCCTCTTCCAGCGTCGCTCCTGGGCGAAGTCGGCGGCCAACCACTGCATCTCCTCGCAGAGGTAATCCCAGTGCACCTTGGGACGCGGCGGCTCCGGCACCTTGGGCAGGCGGCGGAGGGACCAGAAACCCTCGCGCTTCATCTCGGCCACGCGGTGCTCCACCTCCGCCTCCTGGGGGGGAGAAATGGGGTAGGGGGGGGAAATGGGGGGAGATGGGGGGAGATGGGGAAAAATGGGGGAAAAATGGGGAAAAATAGGGGAAAAATGGGGGGGAAACGGGGAAAAATGAAGAAAAATGGGGGGAAATGGGGGGGAAATGGGGAAAAATGGGGGGAAAATGGGGGGGTATGGGGTGGAGATGGGGGGAATGGGGGGAAATAGGGGGAAAATGAGGGGGAATGGGGGGAAATCGGGGAAAATGGGGGGGAAAATGGGGGTAAAATGGGGGGGTATGGGGGGGTATGGGGGGGGAAATGGGGGGAAATGGGGGAA
>NW_026915995.1:0-34164 GCF_034315485.1 Pezoporus occidentalis
GTAGGGTTAAGGTTAGGGACTGGGGGGCACTGGGGTTGTCCCAGTTTATACTGGGCTGGGTTGGGGCTGTTCTGGGGGAGGGGGGATGGGGATGTCCTCTGGAGGGTGTTCTATGGGGGTTAGGGTTAGAGACTGGGGAGCACTGGGGTTGCCCCAAGTTATACTGGGACATGGGGGGGTTCTATGGGGGTGGTTCTATGGGAGGGTAGGGTTATGGTTAGGGACTGGGGAGCACTGGGGTTGTCCCAAGTTATACTGGGCTGGGTTGGGGGAGTTTTGGGGGGGGTTATGGGGGGTCCTCTGGGGGGGGGTTCTGGGGGGGGTTAGGGTTAGGGACTGGGGGGCACGGGGGTTGTCCCAGTTTATACTGGGCTGGGTTGGAGGGGTTCTATGGGCGAGTTCTATGGGGGGGAAGTCCTATGGGGGGGGATTCTATGTTGGGTCCTATGGGGGGATTTCCTATATGGGGGGTTTTATGGGGGGGGTCCTATGGGGGGCTCCTATGGGAGGGTCCCCAGTGCATTACATGGGTGCATGCAGGGGATGGCGTGTACCAGCGCGGGATGGATTTCATCCTGGACAAGCTCAACCAGGGGGACTGGGTGCACGTCTTCCCCGAAGGTACCGGGCATGGGGGGAGAGCAATGGGGCTGGGGGGTGGGGGGGGACTGGGGGGGGGTCGCCTGTGCTGCCCCCCACCCCCCCCCACACTATGGCTTCCTGTTCTCCCACAGGCAAAGTGAACATGGGGCAGGAGTTCGTGCGCTTCAAGTGGGGTGAGCCCACAAACCCCCCATCTGCCCCACAGCTGTGGCCCACATCCAGCCCCTTCTGCTCCACAACCCCTCATCTGCCCCACAACTGTGTCCCACAGCCAGCCGCCTCTGCCCCACAACTGTGCCCCACATCCAGCAGCCTCTGCCCCACAGCTGTGCCCCACACCCAGCTCCTTCTGCCCTACAACCACCCCTCTCTGCCCCACAACTATGCCCCACCTCCAGCCCCTTCTGCCCCACAACCACCCCTTCTGCCCCACAACTGTGCGCCACAAACACTTCCCTCTGCCCCACAAGACCCTCAAATGCTTCTTGGCCCTCATTACCTCCACAGCACCCTCCCCATTGCCCCTTTTCTGCCCCCCCCAAGTGCTGCCCAGCCCCACAGAGCCACCCTTTGCCCCCCCATAGGCATCGGGCGTCTCCTGGCCGAGTGCCGCCTCGACCCTGTCGTCCTGCCCCTGTGGCATGGGGGTGAGCAGGGCTGGGGGGGGGGGGGGGCGGAATGTGGGGCAGGAGGAACAGGGAGGGGAGAGGGTTGTGGGGTTGTGGGCAGGGGGATGTGGGGCTGGCTCCCGCTGTGGGGCCCGTCCTGGTGCTCGGCCACGCAGGCGGCTGCTGACCCCATGCCAGGCATGAACGACGTCCTCCCCAACACCCGCCCCTACGTGCCCCGTGTGGGGCAGGTGAGTGAGCTGGGGGGGGGGGGGGTGATGCTATGGGGCAGAGTGTTCGGGGGGGGTGCCACAGGTTGAGCTGTGGGGCAGGGCGTGGGGTACTGACACACTGATTCTGCCCCATAGCGGATCACAGTGGTTGTGGGGCGACCGTTCAGCGTCCGGCCTCTCCTGGAGCGGCTCCGGGCTGAGGGCACCTCAACGGTGAGTACCTGGGGGGATGCCCTATAGAAGATGTGGGGCTGCTATGGGGTATCCCCACAGCTCTGTGGGCCCAGCCCCATGAGTTCTATGGGGCCTGTTCCCTCTGCCCCACAGGTGGAGATAAGGAAAGCACTGACGGATTTTGTGCAGAAGGAGTTTGAGGCACTGCGGGGCCAGGCCCGGGCGCTCCATCGCGCCCCATAGCCTGTGGTGTGCCCCACGGAGGAACAGATGGGTCTGCCCCACACACAGGGGGCTGTGCCCCACAGGATGACAGCCCCACAGCCTCGCAGATGGACAGACTGCCCCATGGCTCCCGCGGCACCATGGGGCACAGGTGAAGGACAGACTGATGGACGGGCATCCTGCCCCATAGTGTGCCCCACACCCACTGCCTGTGCACGGTGCCAATAAAGGGGGTGAAGCCTCAGCGGGCTCTGTTTTGGGCCCCCAAAGAGCTGTGGGACGGACACGACCTCAACCTGATCCCATGGGTTTATTGAAGCAGAAGCTGTGTGAGGGGGTCCCATTGCCCACACCCAGGGGACCCCCGTGGAAAGGATATGGTGGGGGGTGCTCAGACCCATTGAAATAGGGCTCAAACCCCTTCCTGCCCCCCCACTACAGCAGCAGGGTCCCATATATAGGGTGGGGTGGGGGGGGGTGTCCCTGGAAACACCTTTGAGTCCTGCCCCCAGGTCTTGGGGTGCGTGCCTGGTCCATTCACTCCTCCTTTTTGTCCCGAGGGCCATCATGGGCTGCCTAATGGGGGGAGTTAGGAGATTAATGTGGGGGGCCAAGGGGGTGTCAGGGGGGTAAGGGGGTGTCAGGGCCCCCCCCCATACCTGCAGGCGTGCGTGTTGGTCCAGCAAGCGGTCGTATTCCCGGGTCAGCCCCTCTGCCTGGCGCCTCATGGCTTGGACCTCGTTCTCTGCCTTCTCCAGGGCTTATGGAGGGGGGGATAAAAGGGGGGGGTGGGTGTTAGGGTCACCCCCAAACCCTATATCCCCCTCCTTTTACCCCCACCCCATGCCCTTACTGCGCTTGCTGGCTGCCAGCTCCTCCTTCAGCTTCTCCACCTTGGCCTTGAGCGTCTCATTCTCATCTTGGGTAGGGGAGGAGCTGCCTCCATCGCCCCCCGCCTCCTGTAGCTGCTGGGGAAGGGGACACCAGGCTTGGGTCCAAGCCTTGGGGTGAGTGTGGGGGTGTCCATCCCCCCCCATACCCTGTTCTTGGTACCTTCCGTAGGGCATCGTTGTCCTCCATGTAACGCCGGGCGGCCTGGCTGGCCCCCTCGGCCTGCTTGCGGAAGGCCTCACTGGAGGCACCCAACAGGGCCTGCTGCGAGATGAGGGTGACGAGGCGGCGGAGGAGGCTGTGGGATAAAGGGAGGGTGAGCACAGCCCTGGACACCCCCCCCCCCTTCAGCACCCCTAAATCCCCACATCCCCCCCCATTTCCATCACTCACAATGAGAGCAGGAGCGCGAACCCGGCCAGGTAAAGGTTGCGCTGAGCACGGAAGAGCTTCATGTGGAAGTGCTCCAGGGCGCCGGGGCTGCTCCGCAGGGCCTCCCGGTCCGTCACGTCGTACTTATGGGTCTCCCGATAGGCATCTATAGGGAAAACAAGAGGGGTGTGGGGTGTCAATACAAGGGGTGTATGCGCAGCACCCCCCCCCCCATATTACCCTGCACGCACCTAAGAGCAGGAGGACGAGGATGACGATGAGGACGATGAAGACGGTGTTGCCGTACGCCACGGCCAGCCCTACCAGGCGCGACTTGAAGATCTTCTGCCATCTAAAGGTGGAGGGGGGGGACAACGGGGAGGGGATGGGAGCCGAGACACCCCCCCCATCACCCCCCGTTACCCCCTATAGACCCCGGGGATCCCCCCCCCCCCCAAACTCCAGCCCTACCTGGCCGCGGACACGAAGGGGATGCAGAGCAGGAGGACGAGGAAGACCTCGGCATAGAGGAAGGTGGCGACCGCCGTCCATTGCAGGCTCATGGCGGCCTGAGGAGAGGAGGGGGGGGGCAAAGACAAGCACCGATGGGGACCGGATCGCGGCTCCCCACCCGCCCCCCCTCCGCTTCCCTTCACCGGGAAACCCCCTCCCCCAACGTTCCCGAACTGGGATCGCGATCGTTTATCGCAATCGTTTATCGCGATAGTTCCCCCCCCCGGTTCGCACCGTCCGGTAGCGGCGGCGCCGCGCCCGCCACTCCCGCCCCTACCGGAAGTCAGGTTTAGGCCCCGGAGCGGAAATCCCGCCCCCTCCTAGGCGGTCACAGCCAATCAGCGCTGCCGGAAGTGCAGGTGAGGGAGTGGGCGGTGCCATTTGCCGTTCGTTACGCCCAGGGAGGAGCCATGACAGAGTCGGTAACAAAGGGGCGTGGTTATGCAAATTATAAACCCATTGGAGCGCAGGGGACGCCGGGAGGCTTCAACGTTGGGTTGGAGCGGGGGTGATCCGGGAATTGATCACGGGAAACCGGGATGAGCGGTGGGAAAGAGCGTGGGGATGGGAGGAGAACGGAGCGGGAGGGCGGAGAGGGGTGACCGTGATGTAAGTGAGTGCGGGCCCGCTCCCAGTCGGGTGCAGGGGAGGGCTTCGGTTTGCTTGTCGGCCTTTTAGCCAAGATCGGGTGTAGTATCTGTTCTTATGAGTTTAATATGGGATATGGCCTCGATGATAGGGCTGTATACTGGTAGCGGGGAATAAAAGGTTAACGTTGTGCCTGCTTGGTGAAGCAGAATTGGAGGAGTTACAGCCGCCAGGCAGAACTGTAGCAGGTCAGATTCATAGCTTAACATTGAAGACGTTCAAAGAGCATCCAGAGAAAGAAAAAGAACAAAAGACGCCCAGAGGAACAACGTTTGCAAGCTTGACAAGTTCCTGCTTTAAGAGACATAAAACTTGCATCGAACCTGAGGTGTGGACAGGAGCCGAAACCCCATTGAGTCCGCGTGAAAGCAAGAGGTTACTCGCGGTGATGAAGAGGAACTACAAGCCTTCATCCTCACGACCCCCTAACGACCACCACCAGGAGGCACTGCGCAAGCGCACCAATGGGGACGAATGCGTGGAAACTAATTATAATCCTAGACGGGAATAGGTTTTGCATATGTATGAGGCGTGAAGCAATCTCATGTTTAGGTAATCATTACGTGTAATATAAATGAACCGAGCGGCAAAGGAAAGGTGCGCATGCTACGGAGGAGCAATCCCCATGCGCCTCAGTGCTGAATAAAAGCATACCTGCCTTACAACTAATGAGTTGTGGAGGCTATCCACGTATCAATATTAAGCAGATTTTTGGGTGTGAAGCCCCGTATCCCGGTCCTGCTCCTTTTCCTCCTCTTCTGCTCATAGGGACCCCAAATCATCCGGGCCGAGCCTTCTTCCTGCTTCTGCCCATGGGAGCCCTAAACCGGGCTCCTCCTCCTGCTCCTAAGACCTCCAAGCCCTGCTCCCTCTTCTTTCTACTGACCACAGTTCTTCTCCTCCTCCTGCTCATAGGGACCCAACCATCCCCAGACTGGATCTCTTCCTCTTATAGGGAGGTTCTGCTCACAGGGACCCCCCTGCTTGGCCTCCCTCCTTCTCCTCCTCCTGTTCTTCAAGCACTCAGGTTCAGGCACAGCCCCATTTACTGGACACCCTTGTCTTTAATAACAAAGCTCAGCCCCTAAAATAGTCCCAGTGAGGGCAACCAACCCAATAACAGTGAACCCAATAACAACCAATCCAACATCAACCAACCCAACAACAACCAACCCAACCCAATACCGCCCATCCAATACTACTCAACCCAACAATAACTAACCTAACACAACCCAATCCAACCTAACAACAACCAACCCAACAGCACCCAACCCATCACCACCCATCCAACACCAACCAACGCAACGATAACCAACCCAACCCAACAACAACCAACCCAACACTACCCAACCCAACAGCACCCAACCCATCACCACCCATCCAACACCAACCAACCCACCACCACCCAACTCAACAACAACCAACCTACCCCAACAACAACCAACACCATCCATCCAACACCAGCTGACCCAACCCAACCCCAACCAACACCATCCATCCAACACCAGCCGACCCAACCCAACACCACCCAACACCATCCATCCACCACCACCCAACCCACTCCCCCCCCCCAATCAGCCATTTCCTTCAGGGCCCTATCAAGTGCCCCCCAAAAGTGGCCTCTGCCTCCGCGCTGCACTCAGGGTCGTTGCTCCGCAGCAGTGGGATCCGGGGCTCCCGTTGCCGCTGCAGCAGCAGCCGGGCCGTCAGCAGGCACCAGAGGAACACGGTCACCCAGGCTGAGGACTGAGGGGACACACAAGGAGTGGGGGGGGTGTCCCCAGTTTCTCTCCTTGGTGATATAGGTCCAGCCCCACCGCACACCCCCCCCACTCCCCAACTCACCTGTGCACTGCTGAGGTTGCTGTAGAAACGGATGGGGCTGTAGGGCGCCCATGGTGCGTGTTGGGCATCCCAGCAGCTGCGGGGGGGACATGGGGATGAGAGACTCCCAGGAAGGCCAAAGGACCCCCCCTCCTCATCACCACCTCGGTACCTGGATACCCTCTTGGTCTCCATGATGGATGCGCAGAGAGCGTCCATCCCCACGCGGAGAATGCAGGCTGAGATGAGGAGGAAGAAGAGGATGATGATGGTGATGGCCAAGGTGACGCGGAGCCAGGAGCGGTCCCTATGAGGAAGGGAGCAGCATCAGCAGCGCAGGGATCCGGGGCTGGGGGGGGGAGAGGGTGTGTGGGTCACATCCAGCCCCTCATCCCCCTTCTCACCACTGGGACTCGCCGGTGCAGCAGCCGAAGATGCCGTAGAGGAGCGATGAGAAGCAGTAGAGGGCAACCACGATGGAGACACCGGAGACGAAATAACAGAGGGAGAGGTGGCTGAAAGCCTTGGGCACCAGCGCCGTCCCGTTCCAGCTCACGCTGCCGTAGAGGATGCACCAACCACCAAACTCCCCCTGCAACCGGGCAGCAAGGAGAGGAGGATGATGGTGACCCTGCCACCTTCCCCCCCATAGCATCCATAGGGAGCCGGGAGCAGTCGTGGCAGGACCGACCGGTGAGGTGAGGTGGAGGCATGGGGAGGAGGAAGGAAGCTCAAGCCCCAGCTGCCTCCTGCACTTACATGGGGTGCCGGCAGCCATGGGATGGACAAAGTGGGGGTTCAACCGCCCCCCTTTGTGCCCCACAGCACCCGGGGAGCACCAATGTGGGGGGCAGGAGATGAGGGCATGGGGACCAGGGTCAAGGCAGGAGCAGGATGAAGACAACTGGGGCAGCAGTGGAGACACCGGGGCCAAGCTGCTGTGCCCCACATCTCACCCCCCTGCACCTTGAAGCAATGGGGCCACATTCCCCCCATATCCCCCCCCCACCATATTCCATCCCGGTACCTGCGCCACGGTGAGGGCCGACGCGCAGGCGATGCCACAAAGGAAGGCGGCTCCGTGGAGGACCAGTTCCACCAGCTGCAGGGTGGACACGGCCATCTTCCACCCATGGGTCTGCCTCTCCGTCCCGCCCCTTTGCACGCTCGGTTCCTCCTCCTCTGCCCCACGGCGCGGGGATGGGCTCAGCCTGGCTCGCCCCAGCATGTCCTGGTGCAGGTGCTGGCACTGCTGAGCTTCGTTTCCCATCAGTCTGCTCATCCCTTTATCCGTACATCCTCAAATCATCCACCTTAGAATCCATGCATCCATCTGCCCATGCTTCCATCCAGCCTCGGATCTATCCATCCATCCATCCATCCAACCTAGAATCCATACATCCATCTGTCCCATCCATCCTAGAATCCATACATCCATCTGTCCCATCCATCCTAAAATCCATGCATCCATCTGTCCATGCTTCCATCCAGCCTCAGATTTGTCCATCCATCCATCCTGGAATCCATGCATCCATGTGTCCCATCCATCCTAGAACTCATCCATCCATCTGCCCATGCTTCCATCCAGCCTTGGGTCCAGCCATCCATGCTAGAACCCATGCATCCATCCATCTGTTCATGTCTCCACCCAGCCTCAGATATATACGTGCATGCAACCTAGAATCCATCCACCCATCTGTCCCATCCATCCTAGAATTCATGCATCCATCCATCTGTCCATACTTCTATCCAGCTTCAGATCTGACCATCCATCCTAGAATCCATGCATCCATCCATTTGTCCCTGCTTCCATCCAGCCTTGGGTCCATCCATCCATCCATGTTTCCACCCAGCCTCAGATCTATCCATTCATCCATCCTAGAACCCATGCATCCATCTACCCATGTTTCCACCCAGCCTCAGATCTATACATGCATCCAACCTAGAACCCATGCATCCATCTGCCCATGCTTCCATCCAGCCTCAGATCTATACATGCATCCAACCTAGAACCCATGCATCCATCCATCTGCCCATGCTTCCATCCAGCCTTGGGTCCATCCATCCATCCATCCGTCTCTGCTTCCATCCAGCCTTGGGTCCATCCATCCACTTGTCCATGCTTCCATCCAGCCTTGGGTCCATCCATCCACTTGTCCATGCTTCCATCCAGCCTTGGGTCCATCCATCCATCTGTCCATGCTTCCATCCAGCCTTGGGTGCACCCATCCACCTGTCCCTGCTTCCATCCAGCCTTGGGTCCATCCATTCATCCAACCTAGAACCCATGCATCCATCTGCCCATGCTTCCCTCCAGCCTCGGATCCATCCCCATCCATCCATCCATCACCCATCCCTCCCTGCAATGCCGACAGCCGCAACGGCAGCGCTCTCCCCGCTCTCCCATTCCCCCCCCTTGCCCGTCCCCCCAAGCAGCAGCCCCCCAAAACCTCTCCATACCAAGAGCTCAACACCTTTTATTGCCATCCCCGGCCCCCCTCTCACAGCAGGAGGTGCAGCGAATACTCGGCGCGAGGCCAGCGCCGCGCTGGCCGGGAGCTGCGCCCGATCATGGGCAGCTTCTGGGCGTACCGGGACACGTGTCCGGGCCCGTGGTGCTGGGGGAAGCTGGTCTGGAAGCGGCGGCCCTGGCAGCGCCGTCCCGCCTGGCGCCCGGCGATGACGAAGCTGAACCGGGGAGCCCCGCGCGGCGCGAAGCGGCACTTCTGGAACACGTCGCGGGGGCCGGGACGGTGCCCGGGTTGCCGGGGGGCTCCGCGGGGCCGCGGGAGGCTGGCGGTGCGGTGCAGCACCGGGCGCGCCGCCGGCGTCGTCGTCGTTGTCGTCACCGCCGCCACCGCCGCCTCCTCGTCGCGCGGGCTCACCGTGGCGCTCGCCGTCAACTGCGGCATCTTCCGCGCCGCGCCTTCGCCCCCGAAGCTCGGGGGGTCCTTGCGGGGGCCCTCGGGGGGGCCCTCGTTGGGTTGGGCCGCGGTTGGGGGCAAACCGGTGCCGAAACGGGCGGCCAGGCTGTCGCCGAAGAAGTCGTAGAGCTCGCGGTACATGTGGTGCAGGGAGAGGGCGGGCGGCGCGGTGGGGGACGACGAGGAGGAGGAGGAGGACGACGATGGGGGCCCACCACTGCCACCCCCCAACGGCAGCAACGGGCGCCCGAGGCCGAAGCCCAGCTCCGGGTCCTGCTTGGGGCTGTGCCGCGGCGAACCCTCGCGGCGCGGGTCGGCGCCGGGCACCGGTGCTTGTTGTGCTTTCATCTTCAAGAGCCGCTCCACGGCCACCTGCGGATGGGGAGGGAAGGGGGGCAGCGGGGAGCTCGCGTGCCCCACAACCGGCCCCACGGCGTGAGCTGGGGCTCACCAGGATGGCTCCGTAGACTTTGTGCCCGTCGGCTTTGACCTGGGCGTTGGAGACCGAGTAATCGTCCAGGACCGCCTGCAGGTTGGTCCAGTACGTGGGGAGATGTGGGTACAGCACCCGCTCGACGGCCTGCGGAGGGCACATACAGGGTGAGGAGGGCAGCGGGATGGGATGGGGGTGACCCACACATCGCTCACCTTCCAGCCCAGGGCGTGCAGCCCCACAACGGCGCCGTAATGGGAGCAGAGCGGACGCACGGGGTCGGCCAGAACCTTCTGGAGCGAGAGGAGGATTTGGTGGTAGAGGCCGCTCACCAAATCGCCGTGAGTCCTACGGGGGTGAGGGCAACACAAAGGCATGGCAGACCCTGGTGCTGTGGGGCCTGAGGCAGGGTGAGGGCCCCAGCACCCCCGGCACCCCATGCTCACCAGAAGATGCGGCTGAGCAGCATGGCAGCGTAGTCACGGAGGGTCCAGTGGTCGTTGAGGGGGTTGATGGAGGCAGCCAAAGGCTCCAGGACGCAGTACATGACACTGGCGATGAGACTGCACACGTAGGAGCCGAGGCACAGGAAGGGGTTCTGGATGAGGCTCCGGGCGATGTGCAACAACCGGTTGAGCTGCTCCAGGTCGTGGCTCACCGATTTCACCTACGAGCAACAACGGCAGCACCGGGATGGGGTTTGGTGAGGAGCCGCATCCCTCGGGGAGCTGCATCCCCGTCGCCATGGCAGCGCCGGCGCTCACCCCGCTGACCACGTAGACGAAGTAGGGCAGGAGCGCGGCGATCTTGGAGTTGGTCTGGAGGTCCTGGAGGGCCACCTAAGGGTGAGGAGTGTGGGGGGGGGTCAGGTGAATGTTGGGGTGCTGGGGGTGAGGAGCAGGGGTCTCAGCCCCATGTTGGGGTGCTGGGGGTGAGGAGCAGGGGGGGTCAGCCTCATCTTGGGGTGCTGGGGGTGATGAGCAGGGGGGTCATCCCCATGTTGGGGTGCTGGGGGTGAGGAGCAGGGGGGGTCAGCCCTATCTTGGTGTGCTGGGGGTGAGGAGCAGGAGGGGTCAGCCTCATCTTGGGGTGCAGGGGGTGAGGAGCAGGGGGGTCAGCCCCATGTTGGGGTGCTGGGGGTGACGAGCAAGGGGTTCAGCCCTATCTTGGGGTGCTGGGGGTGACAAGCAGGGGAGTCAGCCCCATGTTGGGGTGCTGGGGGTGAGGAGCAGGGGGGGTCAGCCCCATCCCTGGGTTCTGGGGGTGAGGAGCAGGGGGGTCAGCCCCATGTTGGGGTGCTGGGGGTGAGGAGCAGGCGGGGTCAGCCCCATGTTGGGGTGCTGGGGGTGACGAGGGGGGTACCCCCCAACCCCAACACACCTTCATCAGCTGGGGGTCGTCTCCCAGCACCGCGCGGGTGACGTGCTGGTAGTACTTGAGCAGGTCGTCAGTCAGCGTGGACACGGCGCTGGGCACTGCGGTAGTGGTCGGGGGGGGGGGGAAACAACATCACCCCACGGTCCCCTATGGGGAGAACAAATTCCCCCCTCCCAACCCACTGCCATCCCCCCATACCGGCTCCCTGTGGCTCCAGGTTGCCTTTTCCATCCAGGTAGGAGATGTGCACTGGAAGAGAGCGTGGTGGTGCTGGCACCGGGTGCCCTGCTAGCACTGGGTAGGTGGGGGGGTCAGGGTGCTGGGTGCTGCGGGCGAGGAGGAGGGGGGATCCGTCACCTCTCACGGCCGTCTCAGCGCATCCCTTGGGGATGTTGGTAGCCAACGCCAGCTCCACCAGGTTCACCTCGCGATCCTCTTGGAAGTACAGCTCCCCCTCCTTGATGGCCCGGAACGGCAGCGCATCCTGGGAGCCGTATCCACACACAGCCTGCGGTAAGGGGAACGGGGGGGGGATCAATGGGGATGCTGCTATGGTACCCACAGCATCCCCATCACACAGCACGGATGTGGAACACCCCCCCCCCCCCTCTCTCCGGTGTCCATCTCCGCACCTCCACGTTGCTCCAGCGCAGCGCCCGGTTGAAATCCTCCACCGTCAGCTTCCTCCTCCGTGTGTGCTTCATGAACTGGGAGCTGTTCTGAAAGGGGGGGGGGGGGCACCGTTACCGGCGCCGTTACCGGCACCCAGGAACAGGCCCCGGGCCGGGCCGCTCCGCCCGCACCTGCGTTGCCTCCCGCAGCCGGTAACAGACGTCCTCGGCCAGCAGCGCCGCCACCTCGTCGCTGAGCTCCAGCCCGGTGCTCTCCGCCATCAACCGCACCGAATCCCGGGGCAGCTCCACGAAGCGCCGCTCCTCCCGCTCCGACATGATGCCCGCCGCGCCGGGCCCCGCCCACGGCGCCGGAGAGGGCCAATCGGCGAGAGGAGAGGAGAGGGCGGGGGGTGTGGTTATGCTAATGAAGAACGCGAAAGGGACGACGGGAGAAAGCGGAACGGGGTTCTCGGGGCTTGGAGGGGGTTTGAACATGGGGAACCGGGAGGGAGATGAGCGGCACTAAGGGGAACATAGGAAGAAACGGGGAGAGATGGCGGAGAGGGGTGACCGTGATGTGAGTGAGTGCGGGCATGCTTCTCGACAGGGGCAGAGAAGACGCGCAACCTCTGGTCCTTTGGCTAAGATAAGGGGTTGTATCTGTTCTGATCAGATTAAGATCTAAAAGGGCGCTGACGAGAGGTAATGCACGGATGGATTCCACGATTCGTTCGTTGTAAGGCAGGGATGCTTTTATTCAGCGCTGGGGCGCATGGGGATTGCTCCTCCGTAGCTGGCGCCCCTTTCCTTTGCCGCTCGGTTCATTTATATTACACGTAATGATGACCTAAACATGAGATTGCTTCACGCCTCATACATATGCAAAACCTATTCCCGTCTAGGATTATAATTAGTTTCCGCGCATTCGTTCCCATTGGTGCGCTTGCTCAGTGCCTCCTGGTGGTGGTCGTTAGGGGGTCGTGAGGATGAAGGCTTGTAGTTCCTCTTCATCACCGCGAGTAACCTCCTGCTTTCACGCGGACCCAATGGGGTTTCGGCTCCTGTCCACACCTCAGGTTCGATGCAAGTCGGTTTTATGTAGACCTGGTGTCCCATCCTCAGTTCCCCCCCCATGATGGTCCCCAGAGGAGGGGCTGGAGAAGAGAAGCTGAGAGGAGAGCTCAGAGACTCTCATCAGGGACTGGTGCGATGGGAGAAGGGGTGATGGGTTCAAACTGGAACAGGGGAAGTTCAGGTTAGAGCTAAGGAAGAAGTTCTTTACTATGAGTGTGCTGAGGCAGTATCCAGGTCATGGATGACCCTCATCCAGATCATCCATGACCCATCTATGATCTGGATGAGGGGACATGGAGCAAGGGCAAGGGCAGAGGAAGGCACGAGGATGAGCAGGGCCTGGAGCAGCTCCCATAGGAGCCAGGCTGAGGACATTGGGGCTGGAGGAGAGAAGCTGCGAGGAGAGCTCAGAGGCTGAAGGGGGCTGCAAGGATGGACCTGCATCAGGGACTTGATAGGACAAGGGGTGATGGGGTCAGACTGGGACAGGGGAGATTTAGATTGGATTTAAGGAAGCTCTTCCCTGTGAGGGTGCTGAGGCGCTGGCACAGGGTGCCCAGAGAAGCTGTGGTTGCCCCATCCCTGGCAGTGTCCAAGGATACAGGGGCTTGGAGCAAGCTGCTCCAGTGGAACGGATCGCTGCCGGGGGTTGGAGCGTAATGAAAGCCCTAATACACAGCTGATGGGGACATATGGTTGCGCTCTGTTTTTGACCAGCATAAGGTCCCCCGTAGGGGTGCACCGAACCCGGAGGCGCTGCAATACCGGGACGATGCGCGGAGCGGATGGAGCAAGCTCCGGGTCCGACTCCCACGCCCAAAAATCCGTTTAATATAAAGTCCTCTCATCGAGGACGTATCAGATATTAAACTGATAAGAACAGATACTACACTTGATCTTAGCCAAAAGGCCGAGAAGCGATAACGAAACACTTCCATGCCCCCGGGTGCAAGCGGGCCCGCACTCACCCACACCACGGCCACCCCGCTCCGCCCTACGGCTCCTTGCCCGCTGCTCTTCCCGCACCGTTCCCCGTTGCTGTCCTCATCCCTCCCGCACCGAACCCCGCTGAGCCCCGGGAACCCGCCCGCTGCGGAGCTCCCGGCAGCCCCTACGAGCCAGGTGGTGTCTCATTAACATAGCCCCGCCCCCCACACCGAGCGGCACTGGGGACCTTCATTTGCATCACACCGCATACATCGCTAATTTGCATGGCCCAGCCCATCGTTTCGGCCACGCCCACACCGTGCCCCAGGCCGTGCAGGGGGATGAAGGATGCGGCTGGAGGCGCGACAATGGAAGAGCTCCCACATCAGACCCCAAAATTGCCCCTTTTACACCCAAAAACTGCTCTGAGCCCTTTCCCAACACCTCTGCCCTCCCCGGAGCTCTGCTGGACCCAACCCTGCACCCGAAATGGCTTCAGAATGCCCCAGATCAGTCCTTGGGGAGGAAACTATGGGGATGATGGGGATGAGGAGGCAAGGGTGAAAGTGCCCACTGATCCCAGAGGAGGGTGGGAAGTTGGAGTTAATGGGATGATTGAGGCTAATGAGGAGGTGCGAGGGCTCCACTGAAGCCACCACAGCGGCTCCAGCTGCCCTTAGGGATGACCAACGTGCTGGGGATGAGGAAGAGCACAGTGGAGCTCAGCACAGCCGAGTCTATGGAAGAGGGATTCTTATCTTGGTTAAAGACAGAGCCAAGCCTTATGAAGTGTTACCGGTGTCTTGGAACTTAAAGTCATCCAAACACAGCCTCCCCCACGGGCAGGGAGCCCTTCCACTGGAGCTGCTTGCTCCAAGCCCCTGTGTCCTTGAACACTGCCAGGGATGGGGCAGCCACAGCTTCTCTGGGCACCCTGTGCCAGCGCCTCAGCACCCTCACAGGGAAGAACTCCCTTAAATCCAGTCTAAACCTCCCTGTCCCAGTCTGACCCCATCAACCCTTGTCCCATCGCTCCAGCCCCTGATGCAGGTCCCTCTCCAGCATCCTTGCAGCCCCCTTCAGCCTCTGAGCTCTCCTCGCAGTTTCGCTCCTGCAGCCCCAATGTCCTCAGCCTGGCTCCTATGGGAGCTGCTGCAGCCCCTGCTCCGGAGACCGTGGACGGGACACACCCGGTCTACCCACAGAGCAGCTACAGGTTAACCCCGAACGGAGCAGCAGCAACCACAGCACACGGACAGCGCAGGGAACCTACCATTGCCCCAAAGCTTCGCTCTGTCTTTAACCAGCATAAGATACCCCGTAGGGGTGCACCGAACCCGGAGGCGCTGCAATACCGGGACGATGCGCGGAGCGGATGGAGCAAGCTCCGGGTCCGACTCCCACGCCCAAAAATCCGTTTAATATAAAGTCCTCTCATCGAGGACGTATCAGATATTAAACTGATAAGAACAGATACTACACTTGATCTTAGCCAAAAGGCCGAGAAGCGATAACCCAAACTCCTCTCACCACAAGGGCCAACCGCGGCCCCTGTCCCCTACATCACGGTCACCCCACTCCGCGCTCCCTCCCATTTCCCCCTCCGTTTCCCCACGCCATTCCAGCACCGCTCGTCCCGGCTCCGTGGGCACCGACTCCCCGCGAGCTCCAGAAACCCTCGCGAAGCGGAGTCTCCCGGCGTCCCGTTCGCAAAAAAGTGCTGTTCATTAGCATAACCGCGCCCTATTCATATATTGTAATTATTAATTTGCATGCCACTCCCCCGCCGCAGCCCCGGGTCCTACAGCCCGCCCTTTGCCATCCCGCCCCGTTCCCTAGATGTCTCCATTATTTCCTTTTCTCTCCCCAAAAAACCTGCCCCCGGTTCTACACCCCCCCCCCCCCCCCACGACTTCCACGGGACACGGCTGCAAAACAAATCTTTTACTGCAAAAAAAAAAACACATCAGGGTGTAGAAACCTCCCCTTGGTCCCCCCCGTCCTGGGGGCCTGAACCCCCCTGCATCCCCCGGCCCAGGCGCCTCCGCACCGCAGCGGGGAGAAAACTCTGCAGAAAGTGGAAAAAGTCCCGAAACAGAGCCCCGGGGGGGGGAGCTGGGGAGGGGAGCAGGCGCAGCAGCACCCACCGGGTGCCCCCCACCCTCGCGCTGGCCTCAAAGCAAAGCAGCGGCTCTGCCGGGCACCCGGTGCCCTCCCGCTGCACGATGGCTTCTGACACCCTTTGCTCCAGGTCCAGCTCATCGCCCTCCGGGCCATCGCTGTGCTGCAGCTGCCGGCGGACGCGGCGTCGCCCCGTCCACACCCGGTGCCACACGGAGCAGCTCCAATTCGCCGTCTCCTCGGGGCTGTTGGTCCGCGGTCGCTTCCCCCCGGGCAGCTCGGTGCCGTTGGGCATCTCGGGAGCACGACGCTTGCAGCCCACTGCCAGTGGCTCCTCCGCTGCGTCCGGGCCCATTGGTGGCTCCTCAGGCAGCGCTGAGTCCCCTGAGAGCCCCAACTCCTCGCCGGGAGCTCCCGGTGCCTTCCCTGCGGTGCAGCTGCACTTGAGAACGTCCCTCAACACGAAGCCAATGGCGGCACAGACCTCCCAGAACCGTGGGCCACGGCCACGGGGCTCCCGGCCGAGCTGCTCGGAGCCTCCAGTGGAGCCCAAGGGAATGTTGATGAGGAAAGCACCGGCGTTCCCTGCTCCTGGCTCCACTGCTCCCGGCTGGAAGAGCCGTGTGAGCCCCCAGGCCCGGCCCTTGCTGGATTTCTGCCGGTACTGCAGGCTGCGGCAGTACTTGGCGGCGTCGCGGCAGCAGCGCCCGAAGCGCGACGCCGTTTTCTCGTTGACGTTGGCTGCCACGTTGTGGCTCAGCTCAAAGGGGTCCTGCAGGTTGAAGGGGCCCAGCTTCAGCCCCTCGCTGGCCTCAGGGAGGGCAGGGGGTGGCAGCGGCAGCGCTCGGCCTTCCCGTAGCGAGATCACTTGTCCTGGGAAGTCAAAGTCCCCAAAGGTGTGGAAGAACTCAGCCAGCAGCGAGCCTGTGAGAGGGAGCAGTGAGAGCAAGGCCAGGCTATGGAGGTCCCCCTAGCTCCCCCCGGCCCAGCACTCACAGGAACTCTCGGTGTTGGTGCTGGGCTCAAGCAACGCCACATCCCGGGGGAAGCTGCAGTCCCATCCACACACAACGGTGCGATCCTCATCTCCTGGAGCAGAGCAGCCATGAGAGCGCAGCCACAAGCAAAAGGTGACAGAGGGAGGGACAGAAGGCCCCTACCTGCCAAGTCCTGCAGCCGTGCGATGGTTGGCAGCACGGGGGGGCTGCGTGTCTGCAGGAAGAACAGCACCAGCAGTGTCAGGGCATAGTTGTTGAGGAGGGGACCTCCCCCGGCGGGGTTTCCTGAGGGAAAACGGTGTCAGAGCCGCTCCGTGCCCACCGACGGACCCTGCCATGAGCTCCCTGCCCGTGCTCACCGGCCAGGCCCTGCTGCTTGGCCCACAGCCGCACCGCGTACACCAGCGGCCGCACGCGCTCGTCCGCCTCAGCGCAGAGCTGCAGGAACCGCGTGTTGAGCAGCGCCAGCCTGCGGGGACACACACGTGTCATGGGGTGAGAACACAGCCCCAGGAGGGTGACACCGACCCCTGCCCTGATCCCTGCACCCCCAGACCTGTTGTCAATGGAAATGTCCCCCGCCAGCCCCGACTGCTTGTGGCAGAACTTGACGACGGGCCGGCGGGCGGTGGGGACGGCACAGACGCGGCGGACGCCCGGCACGCAGCGCCGCAGAACCGTCGCCACCAGCTCCAGCACCTCTGGAGCCGGCGTTGCCGCCAGGTCAATGTCGCTCAGGATGGAATCCTCGGCGCCAGAGCCGGATCCAGCCCTGGGAGCAGCTTTTGATGATGCCTGGAGGGACTTGGTGGGCTCCAGGTCCAGGAGCAGGTCCAGGTCGCAGCCGCGGGTGTCGAAGCCGTTGACGGAGGAGCCAAAGGGCACAATAGTGCAGCCTGGGTGGGGGTGTGAAGGATCGACCGTGTCCTGTGCTCGCATGTGGGGCACACGGCGCACGAGGAGGAGACTCACCGGGGAAGAACTCAGTGAAAACCTCTTGGAAGAGTGTGACCAGGAGGTGCCGCATGTGCCGCTCGTCCTCGCTCAGCTCCAGCAGCCCCACCAGCTGTGACATCTGACCGTCCACCTGCAGGAAGTGGTGTCACCGCCGGTTCTGGGGCACATCCCTCCCCATCCCTGGACCCCCCCCATAACCCCCGGGACCCCCAAAACGCACAGGAGACTCCCCCCTTCCCTACTCACATCAGATGCCTGCCGCAGCGCCTGCTCCAGCCGCCCTGGGCTGAGGGGGTCCCGGTGGCTGCCGCGCCCCACAGGTCCGTAGGCAAACACCTTCTGCTCCCGGGGACGGACACGGAGCCGGTGCCCGGCTAAACTGTGCTGGGGCTCCTCTAGCGCCCGCTCCCGGCTGGCAGCATCCTGCAGCTCCACGATGGCATAGGCACCCTGTACGGGGTTGGCCGGGGGGGGGGGGGGGCACACGCCATCAGCCCCGTCCCTGGTGCCCCCCTCCCGGTTCCCTGTGGCTCGCCCCCACCTTCTCCTTGTCCATCACGACGGCCGCCACCTCCCCAAAGGCCCCGAAGTAGTCGCTGAGCTCCTCGCCCGAGGTGCCGCGGGCAAAGCCGCTGACAAAGAGGCTGCGCTGCTCCTGGGCCCGGCGCTCGGCCCGCAGGCTCCGCAGCCGCCGGTGCTTCTTGCCCCGTAGATGCTCCGTTAGGCTCGGCCCTGCGCGGGGTCGGAGGCGGGGGGGGGGGGGAAGGCAGCGCTCTCAGCCGGAGCCCCGGAGCCCGCATCCCCAACACCGGAGCCTCCGGTACTCACGGTTGGCAGCGGACACTTGGCACAGGCGGCAGCGGAACCCGCCCCGCGGCAGCGCCTCCACGTCGGGGTCTGCCAACGGGTCGGAGCCCAGCTCCGGGCTCGGGTCGGTGGCCGGACCGGTGCCTGCGTCCATGGCGGGGCCGGAACCGGAGGAAGCGGGGTCAGGGCCAGCGGCGGGGCCGGAACCGGGGCCGGTGCCCGCGTCCATGGCAGGGCCCACACCGGGACCGGGACCCGGCGCCCCGCTACTCTCGTTTCCCTCACGGCAACTTCCGCCGGAAGTGGTCCGTCCCGCTTCGCTTCCCCCTACGAGTGCCCACGGTAAGTGCTCCGTTCCGCTCCCAGGTCCCCCGGAAACACAACCCTTAGCAGCCGTTCCGCACAGGGGTCTTCCTCCGCGCCCCCCCCCCCCGCCCCGGTGCCGGTTGACGGATCCCGGTGAAGAAAAAATCGCCTTTTCTTTTATTTCCTGTCACTACAGAACCGGGACAGCCCGAGATACAAAACCGGGGGCGTTGCTCCACGTACAAAAGGGGCCTGCAGGGGGGGCGGGGGGGGCAGCGGGGGGGGCTCCGGACCGGCTCCAGGCCCAGCCCCGGGCCCGCGGCCCCCCACGGGTTCTATGGAAATAAAAAAAATACAAAAGGGGCCCGGCCCGGCGGCGGGAGGGGGGGGAGGGGCAGGGGGGGAGGGGTCAGTCCTCGAGGACGATGGGCTCTGAGGTGCTGGCGGGGTGGGGGGGTGCGGAGGGTGCCAGAGCCCCCCCTGGCCGCAGGGGCAGCCCCGGTTTCACCTTGAGGGGCAGGTTGGGGCGTCGGGCGGCGCGGCGGAGCTCCAGGTGCGTCAATGCCTTCCGCAGCGCCCTATGGGGACAGAGCGATGGAGGAGGGGGGTGTGTTAGTGATGGAGGGCACCCCACAGCATCCCCCGAACTCCCCTGTCTGCCCCACAGTCGTGTCCCCCCCCCCAAGCCACAACCTGGTGTCCTTAGTGGCCACGAAGACGACGGGGTTGGGGGCGTCCGCGGGGTTCAGCTTCTGGCGCTTGCTGGCGGGGGGGGCCCCGGTGCGCAGCCCCGCGGTCAGGGGGCGCCCGTTGGCCGAGAAGGGGAGCCCCGAGGCACCGACCTGAGGTAGGCAACGTGAGGTTCCCGCCCCTCCGCCAATCACACATCGAGTTCCCCTACCTCGCCCCCCCCCATTGGCTGCGGGAGCTGTCAGTCAACTCAGTCACCCCACCCCCCACCCACCTACTTGGTCAATGGACCCTTGTGCCCACCCCCAGGGTCTTTCCCCACCAATCAGGGTGAGCCCCGTTCCCACTGGCCCCGCCCCTGTCAATCACCCCAGGCTCCACCCCCGTCAATCACAGCCCCCCCATACCCCGTCAATCACCACAGACACCCCCCCCCCCCCCCCAGCCCCATAGAGGCCCGATATGGCCCTCACTGTCCCCTTGCAGCCCCCCCCTGCCCCCCAGGCTCCGTACCCGTACCCGGGGGGGGCGGTGGCCCTCGCCACCCCCCTCGTAGCCCCTCTTGCCCACCAGCCCTGCCAGCCCCCGGCTCTGGCTCAGCTGGTTACGGTTGATGGGGGTCTTGGTGCCCCGCGGCGTCTTCGGCTTCAAGGGGGCTTGTGCAGCTGTTGGGGGCAGGGAACAGGGGGGTCAGGGGCTGCTCCATAGCCCCCCCCACAGAGGACCCCACAGCCAACCCTTGGCTCCCAGGAGGAGCTCCACAACCCAGTCCCCATAGCCACCAACCACCCCCCCCACCCTGGGGTCAGGGGCTGTGGCCCCAACACACACACACACACACACACACACACACACACACACACTCTGGGGACCCCCAAAAGCTCCTCACCCAGCTCCTTGACGATGGCAGCGAGGGGAAGCCGGGCCAACGGGTGGATCTTGAGGGGTGTCTTGGCGGCCTTGGGCAAGCGAATGGAGCCTGTGGGAGAAGACAGGGAGGTAAGGGGGGATCTGGCAGCATGAGGATCATGGAATGGTTTGAGTTTGGAAGGGAACTTAAAGCTCATTCAGTTCTAAGCCCCTGCCACTGGAGACTGAGATGTGCTCTTAGGCAGAAGCTCTTCCCTGGGAGGGTGCTGAGGCGCTGGCACAGGGTGCCCAGAGAAGCTGTGGCTGCCCCATCCCTGGCAGTGCTCAAGGCCAGGTTGGACCCAGGGGCTTGGAGCAAGCTGCAGTAGCGGAAGGGATCCCTGCCCGTGGCAGGGGTTGGAGCTGGAAGAGCTTTAAGTTCCTTTCCAAATCGCGATTCTGCGATTCTACCCTCTCCCCATCCCTCTCATGTCGAGAGCTGGATGCAGCTCCCCCAGGACATCACCACGTGCATGTCCCGCATGCCTCCCCGCACCCCTCAACACCCCCCCCCACCCCGTTTCTCCCCAGCACCTACACTCGGCCTTGATGGCGTTGGCGTTGATGGGTGCGTAGGGGCGGCGGGCGGCGCGGCGCGGCTGCAGCACGTCGCGGCACAGGCGCCGCGCCAGGCGCGTCAGCCGCGTGGTCTGCAGCAGGAAGGTCTGGCGGTTCTTGGCCAGCAGCTTGGCCCGGCTGGCGCTCGTGGTGTAGGGAGAGAGGCTCTGCGCCTCGGGGCGCGAGAGGTGACCCCGAGAGTGCGGCTCCTGCCGGGAGACAGCGGGGAGGGCTCAGTGCTCTGCACACCCCACGCTGCCCCCTCTTCCACCCCCAAGCCCCACAGCGGGGCTCACCGAGGCGCTACGGGCCGCTCCCTCGAGCTGTGTGGGGGTCTTCAGCCCCCCATACTTCTTCCAGTAGATCCAGCACGAGGCGCAGAGGCGGCACTGCATGTTGGGGGGGCCCCAGGCGTACCACTGGGCAGACTGGGTAGCTGGGCGGGGAGGGTAGAACACACGGTGGGTGTGGGAAACCCCCCAAGGGAGGGACACAGAGAAGCTGCAGCTCTGCTGCTCTCAAACCCTCCCTTCCCACTCCGATAGCTGCCCCCATAACACTCACATCCTGCCCTACTATCCCCTATATAGCCCTGCTCCTGCCCAGCTGCCCCCTGAACCCCTATATGCCTCTGCCCCACAGGCCTTATAGCTTCCTGGCTAGCCCCCTAATCCTTATGTACCCCCATTCTTGCCCCACTGTCACCCATGCTTCCCTCCCACCCCTATAGCATACCTCAGACCAAATATATATACCCCCTCCTTCCATATACCCCCCCATTCCACTGACTGTGGCAGCTCTCGCAGGTCAGCCCCTTCTGGAAACCGGCCCCATTCATGCCGGGTTTGGAGCCCACCGAGATGATCTGGTTGGGGTTTGGCTTTGTGCTGCAGAGAACAAAAGGAAAACGGGGGTCAGAGGGAGCAGGGGGTCCCCAAGTCCCCCTCCAAGCCCAGATGGGGGTCTAGGCCCCCCCAGGAGCACTCCCTCCCCAACTCACTAGGTGGGGATGTAGACTTGCTTCAGCTTGCTGTCTGCTTCTGCTGCCTTCAGCCTCTTCTGCAAGCAGAGACGAAGGTAAGATGGCAAAAGCACAGTGCAGGGGGGCCCATGGCAGTCCCCCCAAAACACAGCAGCCCCCCCATTACCTGTTGGATGTAGCGGTCGGTGGTCTTCCACATGTAGTAGAACTGCACAATGCTGGCCAAGGACTTCCAGGGCAGCTGCAGGGAGAGGAGGGAGTGATCCCTCACTGCAGGGGGATGCCCATCACCCCTTTCCCCCAGACCCTGTGCCCCCACCCCCCTCCCCACTCACAAAATCCTGCCGGATGTCATTGAAGTCCTTCCCATATTTCTCCAAGGCCTCCTCAAAAAGCATGGCCTCGGAGGCCGACCACTCCTCCATCTCATCCCGGCACAGCACTGGCCCCCCCTGCGGCACCAGCGTCGACATGGCTTTGGCCAGGTCATAACCATTGCGCTGCAGTGTGTCCATGGCATGAAACTAGGATGGGGACACAGAATAAGGGGGGGTGTGGGGGGGGAGAATAAGGAAGAGCCCTGCCCTGCCCTGGAATTGGGGGTCCTCTTGGCCCCCTAGCCCTCACCAGCGTGATGTCCCGAGAGGCAGCGGCAGCGCTCATGTGCAGGCTGGGCTGCCGGATGGAGCTGCTGCAGTCCAGGGCACGGGCAAAGGTCCCGACGGCTCTGGGGGGGGGTAACAAAAGGGGATGGGGGGGTCAGTGGGCCCTCCCCCCACCATGACTCCCCCCTTCCCCCCCCCTAGCTCCCCCAGCCTCAGCTCACCGTGCCACCACCAGGAACTGATCGATCTGTCGGTCTGTCAGGGGGTTGTCGGGGTCCCACACCTTCATCTCCATCTTCTGCTGGTTTCTGTTGTCTGATTCACCTGGGGAAGAGGTTGAGGGGGGGATCAGGCTGAATCCCCATGCCCCCCACCCCCCCATGCTGCAGAGCCCCCCTTTATAAGCCACAGAGCCCCCACCATGCACCGCAGAGCCCCCCCAACCTTCAGCCAGCCGGTCTGGGATTTCTGCCTGGTACTTGCAGCCAACTCGGATCTCGCCCTGGTCAGCCAGGAGGGTTTTCTGGACAGGGTCAAACACCAGCGAGTAGAAGAAGCAGTCCTGTGGTGGGGGGAGAATGTATTGGGGGGCTCAGCTGGGTGAGGAGGAGCCCCCAAATCAGCCCCTTTGGAGAGGTGTGGGGCTCACCTCCTTCTCCAGGTACTGGCCCAAGATGTCAGTTTCGTTGAGGAGCGTCACGCTGCACTTCCCCCTGTGGGGCACGGAGTTGGGGTGTCACAACGAGGTGCAAACCCCCCCAAATTGTCATCATCCCTCCCTCCCAACTTCCCCACCAACACACACCGTATGTGGGTGGCCGGCAGCGACTCGAACTGCCGGGAGAGGAAGAGCTCCCGGTGCTTCAGCTGGTGCCGCTGCTGCTCCGTCATCGTGGGCTGCTTGGACTCCTCCTCAAACTCGCCTGGGTGCAGGCAGGGGGGGTCAGAGGGGGCTCCCCACACACACCATCAAGCAGGGAGGCTCATTGTTCTCCCAGGACCCCCCCCTGGGTTTTGGCAGCAGCCCAGGCCCAGGGAGGAGCAGGGACAAGGGGGGGGTGTGCAGGCAGCCCAGCCCTGCTTACAAGCATGGGAATACTGGAGGGGGTGTGGCAGCCCCCTGAGGGCACCCCCAGGCCCCCCATCAGGGCCAAACCCCCCCCCCACTCTGCAGGCTAGGGAGGCCAGGCTGTGCCTCATTCCTCCCCCACAACCCCACCCCCACCCTGCCCCCCATCTCACACCCCCACTCTACCAGGGTGCATTTCTGACCCCCCCATCCACCTGGCAGACTGGGACAGCCCCGTGCCCCCCACTTTGGGGGCAGCCCAAGTCTTGGGTGGGGGGGGTGTCACAGCACCATCAGGGAACCGAACACCCCAAGGCAGGAGCAGTGGCAAAGTGGGACCTGCGCCCCCCCCACACCCCCTCCTCCAGCCCTGGGGAAGGGGAATAGAGGGGACAGAGCCCCAAAGCCCCCCCCTTTGTGCCCTCCACACTCACGGGCATTGCTGTCGGCCAAGCTGTTGAGGCTGCTGGAAATGTCCCGTCGGCGGAAGAGGCAGACGACCTTGGCTTCCACGTTACCATTGGCAGTCTGCGGGGGGGGGAAGAGGGGGGGCACAAAGGTGAGGAGGGGGAAGGGGGACATCCCCATATCCATTGGGGATTGTGACCCCCCCAAGCCCGGGAGGGGGCTTCTCACTTTGTTGAGCTCCTCAATGCGGCGGACGAGGTAGGGGTTGCTGGAGGAGTTCTCAAAATAGACATAATCTGGAGGGAAAAAAGGGGGTGGAATGAGGGGAGCCCCCCCTCTCCCCCATTGCTCTAAGAAGGACCCTCCTTTATCCTCTCAAACAATGGAGTAGGGAGCTTCTTACAGACACAACTTCCTCTTCATGGCCATGGGGGGCTCCTCTGTACCCTATGGGGCTCCCCCCCGCCCCCCCAGGGGGGGCCCTGCTCCTCACAGCCACAGCCCCTGCCTTCCCTTGCACACACCGGGCCCCCCTTTGCTCCCCGTCCAAAACACTGCCAGCACCACCCCCCGGCCACCCACTGCAAACCAGGGGTCCCCCAAAAACACACACACCCCCCCCCCCCCCCGCCCCCGAAGCCGGGGTTCCCCCCCTCGCTCCCCATCTCCCGGCGTGGGTCCCCGTAATCACAGACCCGACAGTAACACACACACACACCCCCCCAAAGACACAGCGGGGGTCGATTACTGCTGGGCCTCAGGGCGCCCGGGCCCCCCAAAGCGCCCCCTCGTCCCTCACGGACCCCCCCAACCCCTCATAGGACCCCCCCTTTCCCCTTGTGGGACCCCCCAGCACGGCCCTCACGGACCCCCCTTAATCCCCTCACGGGACCCCTCCCGAAGCGGGACCCCTTCTCCTTCCCCCGTCCCGGTCCCGGTCCCGGTCCCGGTCCCGCTGTCCCCACCGGGCCCCGCTCACCGCCGACGCGGTACATGTTGGCCGCCATGGCCGCTCCTTCGGCCGCCGCTACCCCCGGGCCTGGCCCCGGCCGCGCTTCATCGCCTCCCGCTCCCGCCGCCTCCGCACCGGCACTGACCCGCTCGGGTGCCTCCGGAACAGGCTCGGGAGGCTTCGGAACAGGCTCGGGACGGCCTCGGGCGCTTCCGGAGGGGCCTCGGAACCTTTCGGAAAGAATTCGGGCACCTCCGGAAAAGCCTCGGGATGCCTCGGCGCGGACTCGTGCGCCTCCGGAAGAGCTTCGGGACGCCTCGGGCTCCTCCGGAAGGGGCTCGGCAAGTTCCGCCAGAGCCGGGGCGCTTCCGGAAAGGGATCGGGAGGGGAGAGGTGCGAACAACGTCGGCCCGGTTCGGCGGTCTACCGGCGCTACCGGGGAGCGAGCGAGCGGAGGAAGCGAGCGGAGCCCCTGACCCCAGGCTTTATTGTGGCCTCTCACAGTGCAGCGTGAAAACGGGGGGGGGGGGAGATACCGACACCCCCCCCCCCGGTTGGTCCCCAAAAGGGTGAGGAAGGGATGGAGGAAGCATCCGAGGAAGCAATGGGACGGCTCATCGCGAGTCGGGGTCCCCGGCGGGCTCGGGGGTGCAGGGTGAGCGGCTGCAAGGGGGTGTTGGCCCCCCCAGCACTCGCCACTGGAAGACGCTGGTGTCCTTGCCCCCGAGCGAGACGAGGTGCTCGTCGTCGTGGGTGAAGCGCACGTTGGTGACGTGGCTGCCGTGGCCCCCGTACACGTGGCTCGGCGCCTGCGGGTGCCGCGGAGTGAGCGGGCACGTGGACGGGTACACGCGTGTTTGCATGCGCCCCAGGCCCTTGGCGTGAGCCTATACCAGCGCCCCACGTTGAGGGGCTCGTTGCACGCGTGCGCCTCCTCCCCGTGCACACCCCCTCGCACGCGTGTTGGACTCCATCACCCTCCCCTCGCACGTGTGCATCCCTTGCAAGCACTCGCCCTCCTGCATCCTCTGCCTTGCACACCCCACTCAAGGGTCCAGATACCCCAGCCCACCTGGGGGTCTGGACCTCCTCACTCCCCCCCCCAAGTCCCACCTTGGGGCAGGCGCAGGGGTACTGGAAGAGATGAACTTTGCAGAAGTCATCGGCCACAGCCACCAAGCGCTCGTGGTGGGACCGGCACAGGGAGTTGATGTCGGTGCCGTCCGAGCCGTCAGGCCATACCCCTGCAGGGGGACGTGGGGAGGTCAAGAGGACCTCCAGAACCACCCCGGCCCCCCAACACCACTCCCCTGTCGTTGTACCCCCCCTCCCCTGCTCACCAAAGACATGGAAGCCCAGCACACACGTGTAGGACGCCCATTCCCGATCCCGGCTCTCAAAGCGGTTGCGGAGCAGTTTGCAGCCCCCAGCGATGTCCCCTGGGGTGGGATGGGGGGGACACAGGGGCAGTGAGGCACTGGGGGTGCACAGCACTTCCCCCCATCCCCGTGGGTGTCAGGGAATGAGGGGTGCATCCCAAACCCCCCCCCTCCATGCAGGGTAAGGGGGTGCCCATCCATCCCCCCAGCTCACAGTAGAGGATCTCGTAGTCGCCTGAGTTGGACATGATGAAGTGACCGTCCTTGGACCAGTCCAGGTGGGTGATGAAGCTGGAGTGGCCCTGGAGGGGGGGCGGTTGGGAGGTGTTCTTGGGGGTGCTGGGGACAAGTTGGGCCCCCCAGATTTCACACACACACCCCCCCCAACCCGACTCTCACCGTGCAGCGCCCGAAGCGGGTGTACTTGCGGCCGCCCTCGGTGACGCTGTAGATGTAGATGAAGTTGTCATGGGAGCCGATGGCCAAGAAGGAGCCGTCTGTGGGGACAGGGAAGGGGTTGGGGACAGGATGGGGACACACATGGGGGTGTCTGTCCCCCCCCCCAGCTATGGGGCTGGGGGCTCACCTGGGGAGAAGCGCACCACCGAGAGCTGCTCATTCCCATCCGAGCCCCCCGCCAGCGGCTGCTGCGTTGTCATGTCCAGCACCAGCCATCTGTGGGGACACGTGTGGGGGGACACATAGGGGACAGGGCAGGCTGAGGGCACCGGTCCCCCCATGTCCCCATGCTCCAAGCCCTGTGTCCCCCCCATCCCGTATCTCTGCCCCCAGCGTGGGACAGCACCGTGCCCCTCTCCATCCCCCCATGTCCACCCCATGTCCCCCATCACTCACCGCCCTGTCAGCAGCCCCACAGCCACCAACTGCCCCCCTGGGTGGAAATCAGCACAGAGCCCCGTGTCCTGCGAGGAACGGGGTGTCAGGCCATGGGGGGCAGTACCCCCCTGCACCCCCACACCAACCTCCTGCCCCCCCCCAACACTCCCTGTACCCCCTCACCAGTCTCTTGCCTCCTGGTCCCTAAACCCCCCCATACCAACCTCCAGCCCCCCCCCCCCCCAACCCCCTTGTACCCCCAACCAGCCTCCTGCCTTCTGCCCCCTCCCAACCGTCCTGTACCCCCCATAGCCCCACAACAACCCCCTGCCTCCAGGTCCCCCCCAGCCCCCCTGTACCCCCCATATGATGCTCCTGCCCCCCCCCCCCAGGCCCCCCACCTCCAGCGCCAGGCTCCAGGCCAGTGCATGCTCCTGCCCGTCCCATAGGCACAGCTGCCGGTCGTGCCCACAGGTGAGGAAGAGGCAGCAGCTGGGGTGGGTGGCCAAGCCCCACACCTTGTCCGTGTGCCCCTGGATGGGGGGGGGGGGGGGGGAAACAAGGTGGGGTGGGGGGTCACCATCACGCCAAGATGGGGAGGTCCCCCCCAATCCCCAACCCCACCTGCACAATGGGGGTGAAGCCGGCATCCAGCGTCCCCCGCAGCAGCGCGTTGCGGGTGGTCCCCACCAGCAGCTCGTCCCCAGGTCCCTCGGCAATGGTCCTCACTGCCCCAAAGCGCTCGGGGAGCTGGGAAGCAGGGGGGGAAAAGTCGGGGGGGGGGACACACCCTAAACACCCCCCATATCATCGTCACCCCTCCCTGGGGGGGGGGTGTGGTGGGGGACAGGGCCAGTTGTGGGGTCCTGAGTGGGTTTGGGGGGGGGGTGACCCCCACCTCAGCCTCCTGCAGCAGAGCGAGCGCAGGGCTCCAGCACACCACACGCCGGTCCTTGCCACCGCCGCTCAGCACCGTCCCGTCCCGCCGGTGGCACAGGGTGAAGATGCTGCCCTCGTGTGCCCGCGTCTGCTGCCCGATCTGGTAGGTCTCTGCAGGGCCAGGGTCAGCCCCACGGCTGCCCCATGGTCACTGTCCCCCTCCAATCAATCCCCGGTCCCTCACCTTTGACGCCCTTCCCTGGTGTGCAGCCATCGCCGGTGACGCGGGTCCAGGTCAGGATGTTGCCCTCGGAGTCACCCGTGAGCACATCCCCATCAGCATTGAAGATGAAGCATTGGATGAACTTGGGCTTCTTGTATTTCTAAGGTGGGAGGGGGAAGATCCCAACATCAGCAGGAAACCAGCCGCCCCCGCCCCCCCAGACCCTTGTAGCCCCCCCTTCCCCCCTTGGGGGCTCCTCGCTCACCCCAAAGATGCCCTGCTTCTTGGTGAGGGTGGCCCCGCTCCACGTCCAGAAGTAGATGTGGGACTTGCCGCTGGTGATGATGCTGCTGCTGTCCTGGGGGTTGAACTCCACCGCCAGCACCGACTCGTTCGTGCTCTGCAAGGACAAAGAAGGGGGGGACGGGGGATGAGCTCTCAGCCTGGCCCCCCCCCCCCCCCCACCCGGGATATTGGGGTCCCCCTGCATGGGGACATCTGGGTCTCCTCACCTTCACCTCCACCAGCTTGGTGCCGCGGGCGCAGTCCCACACTGACATCATGTGCTCGTTGGAGTCATCCACCACGCAAAGGAAGGCGCCGTGGTCCTGGGGCAGGAGTGGGGGGACATGGGACAAGGGTAAGAGGGGCGGCCATAGGGGACCGGGGGGGGGAGGCAGAGGTCTGGGGGTACCCACGGCGCTGGAGAAGGCGAGGGAGCCGACGCCACGCTCGAAGCTGCCCAGGCCGATCTGCTGCAGCGTGAGCAGCGTGGCCGAGTCCCAGATGTGCACAACTGGCTGCAGCAGCTGCGGGGACAGCACGGGGCGCGGGACAGGGGGTCCCAGTGGTCCCATCCCATGGGGGGAACACACACACACACACACACACACACATCCCCATCCCATCCTATACCCACTCCCACCCCATCTCTGTTTCCATCCCATCCCCATCCTGTCCCCATCCCCGTCCTATCCCTGCCTCCATCCCATCACCATCCGCACTTATCCCCATATCCATCCCTTTCCTGTTCCTATCCCCAATTCCATCCCCACCCCAACCCCATCTCTATCACCATCTCATCCCCATTCCCAGCTCTATCCCCTTCCCATGCATCCCCATCCTGTCCCCATCCTCATCCTATCCCTGCATCCATCCCATCACCATCAGCATCTTATCCCCATATCCATCCCTTTCCTATTCCTATCCCCAATTCCATCCCCACTCCACCCATTCCCAGCTCCATCCCCATTCCATCCCCATCCTGTCCCCATCCTCATCCTACCCGTCTCCATCCCATCCCCATTCACATCCCCATTTCCATCCTATTCCTATTCCTATCCCCAATTCCATCCCTATCTCTATCGCCATCCCATCCCCATCCACATCTTATCCCCATTCCATCCCCATCCTGTCCCCATCCTCATCCTATCCCTGCCTCCATCCCATCGCCATCAGCATCTTATCCCCATATACATCCCTTTCCTATTCCTATCCCCAATTCCATCCCCACTCCACCCATTCCCAGCTCCATCCCCATTCCATCCCCATCCTGTCCCCATCCTCATCCTACCCCTGTCTCCATCCCATCCCCATTCACATCTTATCCCCATTTCCATCCTATTCCTATCCCCAATTCCATCCCTATCTCTATCGCCATCCCATCCCCATCCCCATTCCATGCCCATCCTGTCCCCATCCTCATCCTATCCCTGCCTCCATCCCATCCCCATCCTGTTCCCATCCTCATCCTATCCCTGTCTCCATCCCATCGCTATCCGCATCTTATCCCCATTCCATCCCCATCCTGTCCCCATCCTCATCCTGTCCCTGTCTCCATCCCATCCCCATCCCCATCTTATCCCTATTTCCATCCTATTCCTATCCCCAGTTCCATCCCTATCTCTATCACCATCCCATCCCCATCCACATCTTATCCCCACTTCCATCCTCTTCCTATTCCTATCCCCAATTCCATACCCACCCCATCCCCATCTCCATCCCCACCCCATACCTTCCCATCCTTATCAACACCGGCCGCCTGCCCCGTGGCGACGCGGAGCCGGTCAGGATGCACGGCCAGGCTGGGCAGGGGGAGAAGCACACGGTGTAAGGTTGGGGGGGGGGGGTGTTGGACACAGCCCCCCACTTTCCGCCCCCCTCCCCGGCCAGGGCTCACCACCGCACGCAGTCGCTGTGGCGCAGGTAATGGCGCTGCCGGCGCAGCGGCACGTGCAGGAGCACGACCACGCAGGCCATGAAGTAGACAAGCTCGCCCGAAGCCAGCACGTGCAGGTTGGAGCGGCTGTCCCGGCCCCGGTACCCATAGCTGGGACCCGTTAAGGGGTGCAACGGGTGTGGAGGGTGAGAGGGGAACCCCAGGTGGAGATGGGGACCCTTAGAGGCTGATGGGGAGGAAGCCAGGGATAGGAACCCGCAGAGAGGGATGGGGATGGGGAAATGAATGGAACTGGGGAGCCCCACATGGGAAACTTGGAAATTAATGGAATTGGGGAGCCCCACATGGAGAACTTCGAAATGAATGGAACTGGGGAGCCCCACATGGGGAACTTGGAAATGAATGGGAGACCCCCACATGGGGAACGTGGGAATGAATGGAATTGGGGAGCCCCACATGGGGAACTTGGAAATGAGTGGAATTGGGGAGCCCCACATGGGGAACTTGGAAATGAATGGAACTGGGGAGCCCCACATGGGGAACTTGGAAATGAATGGAACTGGGGAGCCCCACACGGGGAACTTGGAAATGAATGGAACTGGGGAGCCCCACATGGGGAACTTGGAAATGAATGGAATTGGGGAGCCCCACATGGGGAACTTGGAAATGAATGGAATTGGGGAGCCCCACATGGGGAACTTGGAAATGAATGGAACTGGGGAGCCCTACATGGGGCACTTGGAAATTAATGGAACTGGGGAGCCCCCAAATGGGGACTTCAGAGAGGAATGGAGATGGGGACCCCCAGATGGGAACCCGCAGAGATGAATGGGGACCCCCAGAAGAGGACCTCAAAGAGGAATGGAGATGGGGACCCCCAGAGATGGATGGGGACCCCCAGAGAAGGACAGAGGCACCCAGATGGGAACAGGGATGGGGACCCCCAGGTTGTGGGGACACACACACACACACGGATGGGACCACACAGGGTCAGGCCCTGCTCCCTGGTGCAGGATACACCCAGTCGAGCTGGAGGCGCTCGGGGGGCAGCTCCGTCCTCAGCCCCCCATAGGGGCCCAGCCCCGAGGGCACGTACATGGTGATGGGGCGGCCCCGCAGGAACATCTTCACCGACACCCCCTCTGTGGGGCAGGGACACCATGGGTCACCCCACGGCCCCCAGCCCCATGGGGGGGGAAGGGGGGGGCATGGGCAGATGCCCCCAAGCCTCACCCAGGTTGTAGTTCCCACGGCGCGTCCCTGGGGAGGGAAATGGTGTCAGACCCCAACCATGAGACCCCTCCCCTCCCCCCCCCCCAGCACCGCACCCCCCACCCCACACCCCAAAACCGGCCCCCCAGCACCCACCTGGGCTCTGGGTGGGCTCCTTCGGACGGCTGCCAGGGAGAGGTGGCGTCAACAGGGGAGTGTGGGGGGCTGAAGGGGTGCGGAGGGGGTGCAGCGGGGTGCAGGGAGGGATGGGGGGATGCAGGGAGCCTGGAGGGGTGCAGAAGGGATAGGGGGGTGCAGGCAGGGTTGGGGTGCAGAGGGGATGTGGGGGGGCCTGAGGGGGGGTGCACGGTGGGTTTGGGGGTGCAAGGGGGACCCCCACCTCTCGGGGCTCCCCGCCTGCAGCAGGAGGTTGGCGGACGAAGCCGCTTTCCTGCTCAGGCGCTGCCGGGGGCTGGCGCTGCCGGAGGAGGAGCTGTGCCTGCGCAGGCTGGGGGGCAATGGGGGGACATGGGGGGCAGGAGGGGACAAGGGGGGGACACACACAGGGGAGGGGGGGGGACACACAGAGGGACACCATCAGTGAAGGCCTCACGCCCCTTTCACCTCTCATTTACCCCCCACATCCCACCCTCACCCCAACAGCATCTTCCCCATGGACCCAGCCCCTCACCCCACAGCTCCCCACCAGTGGACCCCAGGACCCAAACCCCCCCCCCCCCCCCCCCAGTTCCCCAAGCCATAGGGGCCCCCCCCCATCCTCACAGCTCTTTGTGGGCGCCCCGTGGGGCCAGGCTGGGCGCTGCTGTGGGTGAATCAGGAGCAGGGGGCTCCGGCGAGGCTGGGGCGGGTGCTGGGGGGCACGGGGGTGACCCCGGCGGGGGCGGTTCCTGGGGGACCCCCTGCTCCACGCTGGCTCCGGGCTCTTCCTCCCGCATCGGCACCGTCCCCTCCGTCTGCGTCCCCACGCTGATGGTTTGGGGGGGCCCAGGGGGGAGCCCATCGGGGTCCTGCTGCAGGCAGGGCTCCGGGATGGCCCCATTGGCTGCTATGGGGAGGGAAGGGTCAGAACGGACGGTGCAGACCCGGGGTGGGGGGGGGGGACGGACCCAATGCGGGCTCAGCTGTGGGGCAGGGCAGTGGAGGGGGGGGTCTCACCGCGGGGCAGGAGCCGCAGCAGCCCGGGCAGGTGCTGCTCGTAGAGACCGAGGCGCCGGAGCGCGTCCGCCAGCGCCGCCCGCACCAGCGCCAGCTCCTCCTCGAGCCGCCGCAACCGCGGCTCCAGTGGGGCCGAGGGGCAAGGGGGGGGGGCCGTGGGGCTGCCTGGGGACACGGGGAGGGCGTGAGAACCCCGGGACCCCCCCGCTGTGACCCCCATCATCACCACCCCCTTCCTTGTGTCACCTCCCCCAGCAGCACCCCCGTGTGACCCCCAATGTCACCTGCAAGCACCCCCCTGTAACATCCCCCCCACCCCAATGTCACCCCCGCTGTGACCCCCATCATCACCCCCCCCTTGTGTCACCTCCCCCAGCAGCACCCCCGTGTGACCCCCAATGTCACCTCCAAGCACCCCCCTGTAACAACCCCCCACCCCGATGTCACCCCCACTTTGCCTCCCCCGTGACCCCCAGTATCACCCAACGGGAACCCCCCCTTGTGAGACCCCCATGACCCCCCTGTGACCCCCACCATCACCCCCCCCTTGTGTCACCTCCCCCAGCAGCACCCCCGTGTGACCCCCAATGTCACTCCCCCTGTGACATCCCCCCACCCCAATGTCACCCCCCAGCACCCCACTGTGACCCCCAATGTCACCCCCAAGCACCCCCCTGTAACATCCCCCCCACCCCAAAGTCACCCCCGCTGTGACCCCCATCATCACCCCCCCCCTTGTGTCACCTCCCCCAGCAGCACCCCCCCTGTGACCCCCAATGTCACCTCCAAGCACCCTCCTGTAACCCGGCCCCCAGCACCCCAATGTCACCCCCACTTTGCCTCCCCCGTGACCCCCAGTATCACCCCATGGGAATCCCCCCCTTGTGCTCCTTGTGTGACCCTCTGTGACCCCCAATGTCACCCCCCAGCACCCCCCTGTAACATCCCCCCCACCCCAAAGTCACCCCCGCTGTGACCCCCATCATCACCCCCTTCCTTGTGTCACCTCCCCCAGCAGCACCCCCGTGTGACCCACAATGTCACCCCCCAGCACCCCCCTGTAACATCCCCCCCACCCCAATGTCACCCCCCAGCACCCCCCTGTGACCCCCAATGTCACCCCCCAGCACCCCCCTGTAACCCCCCCAGCACCCCAATGTCACCCCCACTGTGACCCCCATCATCACCCCCCCCCCTTGTGTCACCTACCCCCAATGTCACCTCCAAGCACCCTCCTGTAACCCGGCCCCCAGCACCCCAATGTCACCCCCACTTTGCCTCCCCCGTGACCCCCAGTATCACCCCATGGGAACCCCCCCTTGTGCTCCTTGTGTGACCCTCTGTGACCCCCAATGTCACCCCCAAGCACCCCCCTGTAACATCCCCCCCACCCCAAAGTCACCCCCGCTGTGACCCCCATCATCACCCCCTTCCTTGTGTCACCTCCCCCAGCAGCACCCCCGTGTGACCCACAATG
>NW_026915996.1:0-25000 GCF_034315485.1 Pezoporus occidentalis
CTGGTGTATCACTGGTGTCTCACTGGTGTCTCACTGGTATCACTGGTCTCACTGGTGTCTCACTGGTATCACTGGTGTATCACTGGTATCACTGGTGTCTCACTGGTGTCTCACTGGTATCACTGGTGTCTCAATGGTGTCTCACTGGTATCACTGGTGTATCACTGGTGTCTCACTGGTATCACTGGTATCACTGGTGTATCACTGGTGTCTCACTGGTATCACTGGTGTTATCACTGGTGTCTCACTGGTATCACTGGTGTTATCACTGGTGTCTCACTGGTATAACTGGTGTTATCACTGGTATCACTGGTGTCCCGCTGGTATCACTGGTGTCTCACTGGTGTCTCACTGGTATCACTGGTGTCTCACTGGTGTCTCACTGGTGTCTCACTGGTGTATCACTGGTATCACTGGTGTCTCACTGGTGTATCACTGGTGTCTCACTGGTGTCTCACTGGTATCACTGGTGTCTCACTGGTGTCTCACTGGTATCACTGGTGTCTCACTGGTGTCTCACTGGTATCACTGGTGTATCACTGGTGTCTCACTGGTATCACTGGTATCACTGGTGTCTCACTGGTGTCTCACTGGTATCACTGGTGTATCACTGGTGTCTCACTGGTATCACTGGTGTCTCACTGGTATCACTGGTGTCTCACTGGTATCACTGGTATCACTGGTGTCTCACTGGTGTCTCACTGGTATCACTGGTGTTATCACTGGTATCACTGGTGTCTCACTGGTGTCTCACTGGTATCGCTGGTTGTTATCACTGTTTCACATCCCCGGTGTTATTCCCCCGCACCCCTCCCCCCCCAGCAGCCTCTCCACATCTGGCGGCTCCCGCCCAGATGTTTTGTTGCTGCAGCAACAGCAGCTGTAAACAGGGGGGAGGGGTGGGGCCGGGCACTGGGAGCACTGGGAGCACTGGGAGCACTGCTGCTGCTGCTGCTGGAGGTACTTGTGGGGCTGGGGCTGCTTTTACTGGTGCCGCTGGTGTGACTGGTGTGCTACTGGTGTCACTGGTGTGACTGGTGTCACTGGTGTGACTGGTGTGCTACTGGTGTCACTGGTGTGACTGGTGTCACTGGTGTCACTGGTGTGCTACTGGTGTCACTGGTGTGACTGGTGTCACTGGTGTGACTGGTGTGCTACTGGTGTCACTGGTGTGACTGGTGTCACTGGTGTCACTGGTGTGCTACTGGTGTCACTGGTGTGACTGGTGTCTTACTGGTGTGACTGGTGTGCTACTGGTGTCACTGGTGTGACTGGTGTCTTACTGGTGTGACTGGTGTGCTACTGGTGTCACTGGTGTTACTGGTGTCTTACTGGTGTGACTGGTGTGCTACTGGTGTCACTGGTGTGACTGGTGTCTTACTGGTGTGACTGGTGTGCTACTGGTGTCACTGGTGTGACTGGTGTCTTACTGGTGTGACTGGTGTGCTACTGGTGTCACTGGTGTGACTGGTGTCTTACTGGTGTGACTGGTGTGCTACTGGTGTCACTGGTGTGACTGGTGTCTTACTGGTGTGACTGGTGTGCTACTGGTGTCACTGGTGTTACTGGTGTGACTGGTGTGTTACTTGTGTGATTGCTGCTACTCGTGTCACCGGTGTGTTACTGGTGTGACTGGTGTTACTGGTGTGTTAACTGGTGTCACTGGTATGACTGATGTGTTACTGGTGTCACTGGAGGGGACTGGAGGGGGTTGGGAGCGCTGGTGCCGCTGTTACTGGAGTCACTGGTGTTACTGGTGCCACTGTTGCTGGTGCTGCTATAATCACTGGTGGTGCTGGAGTTGTTACTGGTGTTACTGGTTTGACTGGATGCAGGGTGACTGGAGTCACTGGAGGCACTGGAGGTGGCACTGGTGGCACTGGTGGTACTTGTGTGACTGGATGCAGGGTTACTGGAGTCACTGGTGGTACTGGAGGTGGCACTGGTGGCACTGGTGTTATTGGTGTGACTGGATGCAGGGTGACTGGAGTCACTGGTGGCACTGGTGGTACTGGTGTGACTGGTTGCAGTGTGACTGGAGTCACTGGTGGCACTGGAGGTGGCACTGGGGGTACTGGTGGTACTGGTGTGACTGGATGCAGGGTGACTGGAGTCACTGGAGGCACTGGAGGTGGCACTGGGGGTACTGGTGGTACTGGTGTGACTGGATGCAGGGTGACTGGAGTCACTGGTGGCACTGGAGGTGGCACTGGGGGTACTGGTGTTATTGGTGTGACTGGATGCAGGGTGACTGGAGTCACTGGTGGCACTGGAGGTGGCACTGGGGGTACTGGTGTGACTGGATGCAGGGTGACTGGAGTCACTGGTGGCACTGGAGGTGGCACTGGTGGTACTGGTGTGACTGGATGCAGGGTGACTGGAGTCACTGGTGGCACTGGAGGTGGCACTGGTGGTACTGGTGTGACTGGATGCAGGGTGACTGGAGTCACTGGTGGTACTGGAGGTGGTACTGGTGGCACTGGTGGTACTGGTGTGACTGGATGCAGGGTGACTGGAGTCACTGGTGGTAATGGTGGCACTGGTGGCACTGGTGTGACTGGATGCAGGGTGACTGGAGTCACTGTGGTACTGGAGGTGGTACTGGTGGCACTGGTGGTACTGGTGTGACTGGATGCAGGGTGACTGGAGTCACTGGTGGTAATGGTGGCACTGGTGGCACTGCTGGCACTGGTGTGACTGGATGAAGGGTGACTGGTGTCACTGTGGTACTGGAGGTGGTACTGGTGGCACTGGTGGTACTGGTGTGACTGGATGCAGTGTGACTGGAGTCACTGGTGGCACTGGAGGTGGCACTGGGGGTACTGGTGTGACTGGATGCAGGGTGACTGGAGTCACTGGTGGCACTGGAGGTGGCACTGGTGGTACTGGTGTGACTGGATGCAGGGTGACTGGAGGCACTGGAGGTGGTACTGGTGGCACTGGTGGTACTGGTGTGACTGGATGCAGGGTGACTGGAGTCACTGGTGGCACTGGAGGTGGCACTGGTGGCACTGGTGGTACTGGTGTGACTGGATGCAGGGTGACTGGAGTCACTGGTAGCACTGGAGGTGGCACTGGGGGTACTGGTGTGACTGGATTCAGTGTGACTGGAGACACTGGTGGCACTGGTGTTACTGGTGTGACTGGATGCGGTGTGACTGGAGTCACTGGTGGCACTTGAGGTGGCACTGGTAGTACTGGTGTGACTGGATGCAGGGTGACTGGAGTCACTGGTGGCACTGGAGGTGGCACTGGTGTTACTGGTGTTACTGGTGTGACTGGATGCAGTGTGAATGGAGTCACTGGTGGTACTGGAGGTGGCACTGGTTTTACTGGTGTTACTGGTGTGACTGGATGCAGTGTGAATGGAGTCACTGGTGGTACTGGAGGTGGCACTGGTTTTACTGGTGTTACTGGTGTGACTGGATGCAGTGTGAATGGAGTCACTGGTGGTACTGGAGGTGGCACTGGTGTTACTGGTGTGACTGGATGCAGTGTGACAAAGTCACTGGTGGCACTTGTGGTGGCACTGGTGTTACTGGTGTGACTGGTTGCAGTGTGACTGGAGTCACTGGTGGCACTGGTGTTACTGGTGTGACTGGATGCAGGGTTACTGGAGTCCCTGGTGGCACTGGAGGTGGCACTGGTGTTACTGGTGTGACTGGTTGCAGTGTGACTGGAGTCACTGGTGTTACTGGTGTGACTGGTTGCAGTGTGACTGGAGTCACTGGTGTTACTGGTGTGACTGGTTGCAGTGTGACTGGAGTCACTGGTGGCACTGGTGTTACTGGTGTGACTGGTTGCAGTGTGACTGGAGTCACTGGTGGCACTGGTGTTACTGGTGTGACTGGTTGCAGTGTGACTGGAGTCACTGGTGGCACTGGAGGTGGCACTGGTGGCACTGGTGTGACTGGATGCAGTGTGACTGGAGTCACTGGTGGCACTGGGCACATGTGGGGCTGTGGGTGGGCTCTGTGTGTCGTCCCCCCCCCACTGTGTGTCACTGTCCCCCCCATGCCCCTGTTCCCACTGTCCCCCCATGTCCCCACTGTCCCCCCCATGTCCATGTCTCCCCATGTTCCCACTGCCCCCCATGTCCTCAATGTCCCCCCCATGTCCATGCCCCCCCCATGTCCATGTCTCCCCCACGTCCCCAATGTCCCTCCCATGTCCATGTCTCCCTGATGTCCCCACTGCCCCCATGTCCATGTCCACCCGCTTGTCCCCTCTGCCCCCCGCCATTCCGCTGTGACCCCCCCATGTCCATGTCCCCCCATGTCCCCACTGCCCCCCATGTCCATGTCCCCCCCATGTCCCCACTGCACCCATGTCCATGTCCCCCCATGTCCCCACTGCCCCCCCATGTCCCCACTGCCCCCCATGTCCATGTCTGCCCCATATCCATGTCCCCCCTATGTCCTTGTCCCCCCATGTCCCCACTGCCCCCCAGGTCCATGTCCCCCCCATGTCCCCACTGACCCCATGTCCCCACTGCCCCCCATGTCCATGTCCGCCCCATATCCATGTCCCCCCTATGTCCTTGTCCCCCCATGTCCCCACTGCCCCCCACGTCCATGCCCCCCACGTCCATGTCCCCCCCATGTCCCCACTGCCCCCCCCATGTCCCCACTGCCCCCCCATGTCCCCACTGCCCCCCCCCATGTCCATGTCCCCCCCCATGTCCCCACTGCCCCCCCCATGTCCATGTCCCCCCCCATGTCCCCACTGCCCCCCCCCATGTCCATGTCCCCCCCCATGTCCCCACTGCCCCCCCCATGTCCCCACTGCCCCCCCCCATGTCCATGTCCCCCCCCATGTCCCCACTGCCCCCCCCCATGTCCCCACTGCCCACCCCCATGTCCATGTCCCCCCATGTCCATGTCCCCCCCCATGCCCCCCCATGTCCATGTCCCCCCCCATGTCCCCACCCCCCCCCATGTCCCCACTGCCCCCCCCATGTCCCCACGGCCCCCCCATGTCCCCACTGCCCCCCCATGTCCATGTCCCCCCCATGTCCCCACTGCCCCCCCCTTGTCCCCATTGCCCCCCCCCATGTCCCCACTGCCCCCCCCATGTCCATGTCCCCCCCATGTCCCCACTGCCCCCCCATGTCCCCACTGCCCCCCCATGTCCCCACTGCCCCCCCCATGTCCCCACTGCCCCCCCCATGTCCCCACTGCCCCCCCCCATGTCCCCACTGCCCCCCCCATGTCCATGTCCCCCCCATGTCCCCACTGCCCCCCCCATGTCCCCACTGCCCCCCCCATGTCCATGTCCCCCCCCATGTCCCCACTGCCCCCCCCATGTCCCCACTGCCCCCCATGTCCCCACTGCCCCCCCCATGTCCCCACTGCCCCCCCCCATGTCCCCACTGCCCCCCCCATGTCCCCACTGCCCCCCCCCATGTCCCCACTGCCCCCCCATGTCCCCACTGCCCCCCCCATGTCCCCACTGCCCCCCCCATGTCCCCACTGCCCCCCCCATGCCCCCCCCATGTCCCCACTGCCCCCCCCCATGTCCCCTCTGCCCCCCCATGTCCATGTCCCCCCCATGTCCCCACTGTCCCCCCATGTCCCCACTGCCCCCCCCCCCATGTCCCCACTGCCCCCCCATGTCCCCACTGCCCCCCCATGTCCCCACTGCCCCCCCCCCATGTCCATGTGTCCCCCCCCCCAGGCCGATGGCCCCGGCTCTGTTCCTGCTGCTGGCGATGGCCCTGGGGGGGTCTTTGGGGACCCCCCCCCGCCCCGCCCCCGCTCCCGGCTGTGCCCCGGCCCTGGGGGAGCTCCTGGAGCGGCTGCGGGAGCTGGAGCGGAGGGTGCGGGAGCTGCAGGGAGCGTGCGGGGGGAGCGGAGGGCCCCAGGAGGGCACCGGTAACGGGGATGGGGGGGGGGGATGGGGGATGGGATATGGGGCGTGGGATATGGGGTGTAGGGTGTGGGGTGTGGGGTATATGGGGTGTGGGGTATATGGGGTGTGGGGTGTGGGGTATGGGGTATGGGGTGTGGGGTATGGGGTGTGGGGTATGGGATATGGGGTGTGGGGTATGGGGGATGGGGTGTGGGGTGTGGGGTGTGGGGTATGGGGGATGGGGTGTGGGGTATGGGGTGTGGGGTATGGGGAATGGGGGATGGGGGATGGGGTGTGGGGTATGGGGTGTGGGGTGTGGGGTATAGGGTGTGGGGTACGGGATGTGGGGGATGGGGTGTGGGATATGGGGTGTGGGGGATGGGGGATGGGGGATGGGGTGTGGGGTGTGGGGGTGGGGGATGGGGTATGGGATATGGGGGATGGGGTGTGGGGGGATGGGGTATGGGATATGGGATGTGGGGTGTGGGGGATGGGGTTTGGGTTGTTGGATATGGGATATGGGATATGGGGTATGAGGTATGGGTGGATGGGGTGTGGGATATGGGGTATGAGGTGTGGGGTGTGGGGTTATTATGGGATGTGGGGTGTGGTGGATGGGGTGTGGGGTGTGGGATATGGGGTATGGGGTGTGGGGTGTGGGGGATGGGGGATGGGGGATGAGGTGTGGGGTGTGGGGGATGGGGTGTGGGATGTGGGGTGGGGGGGATGGGGTGTGGGGTATGGGGTGTTGGATATGGCATATGGGGTGTAGGGTATGGGGTATGGGGTTTGGGGTGTGGGGGATGGGGGATGGGGGGTGGGGGATGGGGGATGGGATGTGGGGGATGGGGTGTGGGGTATGGGACATGGGGTGTGGTGTATGGGTTATGGGGTGTGGGGTATGGGGGATGGGGAATGGGGTGGAGGGTATGGGGTGTGGGGGATGGGGAGTTGGATATGGGATATGGGGTGTGAGGTATAGGGTATGGGGTACAGGATGTGGGGGATGAGGTGTTGGATATGGGGTATGGGGTGTGGGGTGTGGGGGATGGGGTGTGGGGTATGGGGGATGGGGGATGGGGTGTGGGATGTGGGGTATGGGGGATGTGAGATGGGGTATGGGGTATGAGGTATGGGGGGATGGGGTGTGGGTTGGGGGGGATGGGGAATGGGGTATGGGATATGGGGTGTGGGGTGTGGGGGATGGGGTATTGGATATGGGATATGGGGTGTGGGGTATGGGGTGTGGAGTGTGGGGTGTGGGGGAGGGGGGATGGGGTAGGGGGTGTGGGGTGTGGGGGGTGTGAGATATGGGGTCCGGGGTTATTATGCAGTTATAATGGGCTGTGTGGTTATTATGGGCTATGTCTCTGTGTTCCCCATCTCTCCGCTGTGACCCTTTCCCCCTCCTCCCCCCCCCATAGGCCGCACTCTCTCTCGCCAGCTCTGCCCCCCAAGCGCTGCTGACGGCTGCTCCTGCCCCTCCCCCCTCCCCTCCCCCCCCGGACCCCCCCTCCCCTCCCCCCCCATGCCCCGGGGGTTGCAGTGACCAAGGCCGCTGCCGCTCCGGGCTCTGCCGATGCTTCCCCGGGTTCAGCGGCCCCGACTGCAGCACCCGCGGCTGCGGCCCCGGCACCGCCTGCGCCCATGGTGCGAGAGCCGCATCCAACCCCCCCTACACAACGTGGGGGTCCCCATCCCATAATGCCCCATTCCCATAATGCCCCCATCCCTTAATGTCCCCATCCCATAATGCCCTATCCCATAATACCCCATCCCATCAGTGTCCCCATCCCATAATGCCCCCATCCCATGGGTGTCCCCATCCCATAATGCCCCCATCCCATGGGTGTCCCCATCCCATAATGCCCCCATCCCATGGGTGTCCCAGGGTGACCCCATCCCTCAATGCCTCCATCCCATAATGCCCCCATCCCTCAATGCCCCCATCCCATAATGCCCCCATCCCATAATGTCCCCATCCCATAATGACCCATCCCATAATGCCCCATCCCATAATACCCCATCCCATCAGTGTCGCCATCCCATAATGCCCCCATCCCATAATGTCCCCATCCCATAATGACCCATCCCATAATGCCCCATCCCATAATACCCCATCCCATCAGTGTCGCCATCCCATAATGCCCCCATCCCATAATGTCCCCATCCCATAATGACCCATCCCATAATGCCCCATCCCATAATACCCCATCCCATCAGTGTCGCCATCCCATTATGCCCCCATCCCATGGGTGTCCCCATCCCATAATGACCCATCCCATAATGCCCCATCCCATAATACCCCATCCCATCAGTGTCGCCATCCCATAATGCCCCCATCCCATAATGCCCCCATCCCTTAATGTCCCCATCCCATAATGCCCTATCCCATAATACCCCATCCCATCAGTGTCCCCATCCCATAATGCCCCCATCCCATGGGTGTCCCCATCCCATAATGCCCCCATCCCATGGGTGTCCCAGGGTGACCCCATCCCTCAATGCCTCCATCCCATAATGCCCCCATCCCTCAATGCCCCCATCCCATAATGCCCCCATCCCATAATGTCCCCATCCCATAATGACCCATCCCATAATGCCCCATCCCATAATACCCCATCCCATCAGTGTCGCCATCCCATTATGCCCCCATCCCATGGGTGTCCCCATCCCATAATGCCCCCATCCCATGGGTGCCCCCATCCCACCCGTGTTGCCATCCCATAATGCCCCCATCCCATGGGTGTCCCCATCCCATGGGTGTCATTGGGTGCCCCAATCCCACAATGCCCCCATCCCATAATGCCCCATCCCATAATGCCCCATCCCATAATGCCCCGATCCCATAATGCCCCATCCCATGGGTGTTCCCATCTCATAATGCCCCTATCCCATGGGTGTCCCCATCCCATAATGCCACCATCCCATCGGTGTTCCCATCCCATAATGCTCTATCCCATGGGTGCCCCCATCCCATGGGTGTCCCCATCCCATGGGTGCCCCCATCCCTCAATGCCCCCATCCCATGGGTACCCCCATCCCTCAATGCCCCCATCCCGTGCCTGTCCCCCCTTTTCTGCCCCCCATAATGATCCGTGTCCCCCCACAGCCCCCCCCTCGGTGAGGCCCCGCTTGCTCTCCCGCACCCCCTCTTCCTTGCGGGTGTCGTGGCCCCCCCCGACGGGGCCGGTGGACGGGTACCGGGTGTCCCTGGTGCCGCTGGTGAGCTGGGGATTGGGGGGGGGGGTCCCCCAGGGTTGTGGGTGCAGGGTGGCACCCATGGGCCCTGCTGCTGGCGCAGGGGGAGACCTAAAGGTGCCCCAATGGGCACAGGGGTGGCCTAAGGACACCTTGGGCCCCCATGTCTGCGTGGGGGACGTGAACCAGTGCTCCCCAGTGCGTCCTCAGTGCACCCCCAGAGCAACCCCAGTGCCTCCCCATTGCATCTCCATTGCACCCCTATTGAATCCCCAGTGCATCCCCATTGCACCCCTATTCCATCCTCATTGCACCCCTATTGCATCCATAGTGCATCCATAGTGCATCCCCAATGCACCCCCAGAGCACCCCCAGTACATCCGAAGTGCATCCCCAGTGCTCCCCCAGAGCATCCCCATTGCACCCCTATTGCATCCCCAGTGCACCCCCATTGCATCCCCAGAGCACCCCTATTGCATCCCCATTGCATCCCCGTGGCACCCCTATTGCATCCCCATTGCACCCCTATTGCATCCCCATTGCATCTCCATTGCACCCCTATTTCATCCCCATTGCACCCCCATTGCATCCCCAGTGCATCCCCATTGCACCCCTAGTGCATCCCCAGAGCATCCCCAATGCACCCTCACTGCATCCCCATTGCACCCCTATTGCATCCCCAGTGCATCCTCATTGCACCCCTATTGCATCCCATCACATCCCCAATGCATCCCCATTGCACCCCTATTGCATCCCCATTGCACCCCCATTGCATCCCCATTGCATCCCCATTGCAACCCTATTGCATCCCCATTGCACCCCCATTGCATCTCAATTGCACCCCGTTGCACCCCCATTGCATCCCCATTGCACCCCTATTGCATCCCCAGTGCATCCGCATTGCATCCCCATAGTATCTCCATTGCACCCCCATTGCATCTCCATTGCACCCCCATTGCACCCCCATTGCATCTCCATTGCACCCCTGTTGCATCCCCATTGCATCTCCATTGCACCCCCATTGCACCCCTATTGCATCCCCAGCGCACCCCTATTGCACCCCCTTTGCATCCCCATAGCACCCCCATTGCACCCCTATTGCATCTCAATTGCACCCCCATTGCACCCCTATTGCATCCTCATTGCACCCCTATTGCATCCACAGCGCACCCCTATTGCACCCCCACTGCATCTCTATTGCACCCCTATTGCATCCCCAGTGCATCCCCAGTGCACCCCTATTGCATCCTCATTGCATCCCCATTGCATCCCCATTGCATCCCCAGTGCACCCCTATTGCACCCCCATTGCATCCCCATTGCATCCCCAGTGCACCCCTATTGCACCCCCATTGCATCCCCATTGCATCCCCAGTGCACCCCTATTGCATCCCCATTGCACCCCCAGTGCATCCCCATTGCATCCCCAGTGCACCCCTATTGCCTCCCCATTGCACCCCCAGTGCATCCCCATTGCATCCCCAGTGCATCCCTATGGGACCCATTGCATCCCCAGTGCATCCCCATTGCATCCCTGTGGGACCCATTGCATCCCTATTGCATCCCTATTGCATCCCCAGTGCATCCACATTGCACCCCTATTGCATCCCATCACATCCCCAATGCATCCCCATTGCACCCCTATTGCATCCCCATTGCACCCCCATTGCATCCCCGTGGCACCCCTACTGCATCTCCATTGCACCCCCATTGCATCTCCATTGCACCCCTATTGCATCCCCATTGCACCCCCATTGCATCCCCATTGCACCCCTATTGCATCCCCATTGCACCCCCATTGCATCTCTATTGCACCCCTGTTGCACCCCCATTGCATCCCCATTGCACCCCTATTGCATCCCCAGTGCATCCGCATTGCATCCCCATAGCATCTCCATTGCACCCCCATTGCCCCCCGATTGCATCCCCAGTGCATCCCCAGTGCACGCCCAGCGCACCCCCAGTGTTCCCAGTGCATCCCCAGTGCACCCCCATTGCATCTCCATTGCACCCCTATTGCATCTCTATTGCACCCCTATTGCATCCCTATTGCACCCCCATTGCATCCCCATTGCACCCCTATTGCATCTCTATTGCACCCCTATTGCATCCCCACTGCATCCCCAGTGCACCCCTATTGCATCCTCATTGCACCCCCATTGCATCCCCATTGCACCCCTATTGCACCCCCATTGCACCCCTATTGCATCTCCATTGCACCCCCAGTGCATCCCCATTGCATCCCCATTGCACCCCCATTGCACCCCCATTGTATCCCATCACATCCCCATTGCACCCCCAGTGCACCCCCAGTGCATCCCCAGTGCATCCCCATTGCACCCCCAGTGCACCGCCAGCGCACCCCCAGTGTTCCCAGGGCATCCCCAGTGAGCCACCAGAGCACTCCCACTGCACCCCCGTTTCATCCCCATTACACCCCTAATAAACCCCATTACACCCCCATTACACCCCCACTAAACCCCATTACACCCGCACTACACTCCTATTATACCCGCATTGCACCCCATGACACCCCATTACATCCCCATTACACCCCATTACACCCCATTACACTGCATTACACCCCCTTGCACCCCATTACACCCCATTACATCCCATTACCACCCCCACTACACCACCATTACGCCCCATTAACACACCATTACACCCCATTAACACCCCATTGCACCCCATTAACACCCCGTTACACCCCCATTACACCCCAGTACCGCCATTAAACCCCATTACACCCCCTTACACCCCCTTACTCCTCATTACACTCCATTACACCCCATTAACACCCCATTACACCACCATTACACTCCAGTACCACCCCCACTACACCACCATTACGCCCCATTAATGCCCCATTAACACACCATTACACCCCATTAACACCCCATTAACACCCCATTACACCCCATTGCACCCCATTAATACCCCATTACACCCCAGTACCCCCATTAAACCCCATTGCACCCCATTACACCCCCATTACACCCCAGTAACCCCCAATAACACCCCATTACACCCCATTACACCACCATTACACCCCATAAACACCCCATTATCCCCTTTATACCCCATTAACACCCCATTACACCCCATTACACCCCCATTACACCCCATTACACCCCCTTACAACCCCATTATACCCCATTACCCCCCATTATCCCCCATTACACCCCATTAACACCCCATTACCACCCCATTAACACCCCATTACACCCCACTACCACACATTATCCCCCATTACAACCCCATTACACCCCATTACACTCCATTACACCCCATTAACCCCCCATTACACCCCATTAACACCCCATTACAGCCCATTACAAACCATTTACACCCCCTTACAACCCCGTTACACCCCTTTACACCCCCATTATCCCCCATTAACACCCCATTACACCCCATTACACCCCGTTACACCCCGTTACACCCCCATTATCCCCCATTAACACCCCATTACACCCCATTACACCCCCATTATCCCTCATTAACACCCCATTACACCCCATTACATCCCATTAACACCCCATTACCCCCATTACACCCTATTAACACCCCATTACACCCCCATTATCCCCCATTAACACCCCATTACACCCCATTATCACCCATTACACCCCATTACCCCCCATTACACCCTATTAACACCCCATTACACCCCCAATATCCCCTATTAACACCCCATTACACCCCCATTATCCCCTATTAACACCCCATTTCACCCCATTACCCCCCATTACACCCTATTCACCCCATTACACCCCCATTATCCCCTATTAACACCCCATTACACCCCATTACATCCGCTTTTCACCCCTTTTCCCCACATTACACCCTATTAACACCCCATTACACCCCCAATATCCCCTATTAACACCCCATTACACCCCCATTATCCCCTATTAACACCCCATTTCACCCCATTACCCCCCATTACACCCTATTAACACCCCATTATACCCCCATTATCCCCTATTAACACCCCATTACCCCCCATTACACCCCATTACCCCCCATTAACCCCCCCCATCGCTCCCCCTGTCCCCAGGACGACCCCGGCTCCGCGCTCTCCCAGGACCTGCCCGGCTCCGCGCTCACGTTCGAGGCCTCGGGGCTGGAGCCCGGCAGCAGCTTCGAGCTCCGCGTGCAGGCGAGGACACGGGGGGAGCTGGGCCCAGCGGGGACCCTGCGCCTGCGAACCCGTGAGTGGGGGACAAGGGGGACAGGGGGGACAATGGGGAGACAATGGGGACAATGGGGACAATGGCGACACAATGGGGACAATGGGGTGTGAGGAACAATGGGGACAATGGGGGCAATGGGGAGACAATAGGGACAATGGGGTGTGAGGAACAATGGGGACAATGGGGGGCAATGGGGGGACAATGGGGTGTGAGGAACAATGGGGACAATGGGGACAATGGGGACAATGGGGACAATGGGGTGTGAGGAACAATGGGGGACAATGGGAACAATGGAGACAATGCGGACAATGGGGGACAATGGGGAGACAATGGGGACAGTGGGGGACAACGGGGCAATGGGGTGTGAGGAACAATGGGGGACAATGGGAACAATGGAGACAATGGGGACAATGGGCTACAATGGGGATACAACGGGGACAATGGGGATAATGGAGGACAATGGGGACAATGGGGACAATGGGGAGACAATGGGGACAATGGGGACAATGGGGTGTGAGGAGCAATGGGGACACAATGGGGAGCAATGGGGGGACAATGGGGTGTGAGGAACAATGGGGACAATGGGGGGCAATGGGGAGATAATAGGGACAGTGGGGTGTGAGGAACAATGGGGACACAATGGGGACAATGGGGGGACAATGGGGAGACAATAGGGACAATGGCGTGTGAGGAACAATGGGGACAATGGGGGGCAATGGGGGGACAATGGGGTGTGAGGAACAATGGGGACAATGGGGACAATGGGGTGTGGGGGACAATGGGGACAATGGGGTGTGAGGAACAATGGGGAACAATGGAGACAATGCGGACAATGGGGGACAATGGGGAGACAATGGGGACAGTGGGGGACAACGGGGGCAATGGGGTGTGAGGAACAATGCGGACAACGGGGACAATGGGGATAATGGAGGACAATGGGGACAATGGGGGAAAATGGGGACAATGGGGACAATGGGGAGACAATGGGGACAATGGGATGTGGGGAACAATGGGGACAATGGGGACAATGGGATGTGGGGAACAATGGGAGACAATGGGATTTGGGGAACAATGGGGACAATGGGATGTGGGGACAGTGCGACTTGGGGCAATGGGATGTGGGGATGTGGAGACAGGGGACAAGGGGGACAATGGGATGTGGGGACAATGGGATCTGGGTATATGGGGACATGGGGATGTGGGGATATGGGTACATGGGGATATGGAGACATGAGGATATGGGGGATATGGGGACATGGGGATGTGGGGATTTGGGGGACATGGGGATGTGGGGTATGGGGACATGGGGATATGGAGACATGAGGATATGAGGGATATGGGGACATGGGGATGTGGGGATTTGGGGGACATGGGGATATGGGGGCATGGGGATACAGGGATATGGGGATATAGGGACATGGGAATATGTGACATAGGGATATGGAGATATGGGGATGTGGGGGACATGGGTATACAGGGATATGGGGATATAGGGACATGGGGGTATTGAGATATGCGGATACAGGGATATGGGGACATGGAGACATGGGGATACAGGGAAATGGGGACAGGGGGATATGGGGATACAGGGATATGGGGACATGGGGATATGGGGACATGGGGACGGGGGGACATGGGGATATGGGGATGGTGGAACATGGGGATATGGGGACATGATATGGGGATATGGGGATATTAGAACATGGGGATATGTGTACGTGGGACCATGGGGACAGGCTGACATGGGGATATGGGGATATCTGGGACATGGGGGACATTGGGACACTGGGATATGGGGACACGGGGTTATGGGGATATGGGGTTATGGGAACCTGGGGACATGGGGATATGGGGATATTTGGGACACGGGGGACATTGGGACAATGGGATATGGGGACATGGGGACATTGGGGGATCACTGTGGGGGGAGCAGGTGATGACAACAGTCATGGGGACATAGGGGATATGGGGTGGCAGCAGCACGGGGATGGGAGGAGATGACAGAGGGGACAGGGATGGGACAGGGATGGGGACAGGGATGGGACAGGGATGGGGACAGGGATGGGGACAGGGATGGGGACAGGGATGGGACAGGGATGGGGACAGGGTTGGGGACAGGGATGGAGACGGGGATGGGGACAGGGATGGGGACAGGGATAGGGACAGGGATGGGGACGGGGATGGGGACAGGGATGGGGACAGGGATAGGGACAGGGATGGGGACAGGGATGGAGACGGGGATGGGGACAGGGATGGGGACAGGGATGGGGACAGGGATGGAGACAGGGATGGGGACAGGGATGAGAACAGGGATGAGGACAGGGATGAGAACAGGGATGGGGACAGGGATGGGGACAGGGATAGGGATGGGGACAGGGATGGGACAGGGATGGGATAGGAGGTGCAGCCGCCTCTGTCTGTCCCCACATGTCCATGTGTCCCAATGGCTCGGCAGGTCCCAGCTGTCTGTCCCATGGGTCCCTGTGTCCCCATGGGCTTGTGTGTCCCCATGGCTGCATGTGACCCCGCTGGCCCCTCTGTCCCCATGGGTCTGTGTGTCCCCACGGGCTCCTCTGTCCCTATGGGTGCATACGTCCTCATGTCTCCACATGTCCCCACATCTCCTGCTGCTTCCCCCTCCATCCCTCTCTTGCTGCATCCGCATGTCTCCCATCTGTCCCCGTTTGTCTCCATGAACCTGGCGTCCCCATTCTGCCCCCATGGGTCTGCCCCCATGCATCCGTCTGTCCCCGTACCCCTCCGTGCCCTCCCATCCCCATGTCCCCTCTTTGCTCTCACAGAGCTTGCCCAGACCCTGCCCCGTCACGGAGGGTCCCCAGTGCCACCGATTGCGTCCCCGCCACCCCCGAGGTCCCCGGCGCCAGCAGCATCCCCGGGCTCACCGGCGTCACCGGATGCACCCTTGGCCTCACCGGGGTCTTTGGGGTCACTGCCAGCATCGCCAAGGCTTCCAGCGGCCCCAGTGCCTCGAGGGTCCCCAGCATCTGCGAGGTCACCGGGGTCCCCATCAGCCCCAGTGTCCCCGGAGTCCCCAGCGCTACCACAGGCCCCCGCGTCACCTCCAGCCCCGTGGTCCCCAGGGCTCCCTGGGGTCCCATCCCTGCATGACCTGGGGGCCAAGCTTGCCTCCTACAACGGCTCCTTGCTGCAGCGCCTGGAGAGCCACCTCCGGGCCACCAACTTCCCCCTGCGGGGCAACCAGACGGTGCCCGCGGTGGCCAGGGCCATCCTCTCGTACCTCCTGCGCCGCAGCCCGGCCGCGCTCCGGCACCAGCTCCTGCAGCAGCTGCCCCATCCCAAGCCCCACTTGATGCCGGGGGCTGCCGGGGAGGCTCTGGTGGACCTGGAGGGGCTGCGGGGCCACGCGGAGACCGTGGTGATCCGGTACCGGCTCCTGGAAGAGCCCGAGGGGGCCGAGGGGGAGCTGCGGGTGCCGGGGGACGCGGCGCTGGCACGGGTGCCGGGGCTGGTGCCGGGGGCCAGGTACCGGGTGGAGGTGCACGGGCTGGTGCGGGGCCACGTCTCCAAGTCCTACACGTTCCTGGTGACAGCAGGTGGGTGATGGGAACGGAGACAGGCACAGGGGGGAACGGGGGCACCCCATAACCACCCGCTGCAACCCTGCTGCAGGGGTGGGAGGCACCGAGGAGCCGCCGCTGGGCTGGGAGCAGATGTACGAGATGGAGCCGACGGAGCCCCAAGGAGCCCCAGCCAAAGAAGGTACCAAGTGTCCATGGGGACAATGAGGGAGACTCGGGTGTCCAGGCTGAGCTGCTCTTGGGAGACAAGTTGGTGGTGGTGGGACGGGTGGATGGAGGGAGGGAAGGATGGATGGATGGATGGATGGGTGGATGGATGGGTGCATGAATGGATGGATGGATGCATGGATGCATGCATGGGAGCATGCATGGATGGATGGATGCATGCATGGATGAGGGATGGATGGATGGGTGATGGATGGATGGAAGATGAATGGATGGATGGATGGATGGATGGATGGATGGATGGATGGATGGATGGATGGAAGATGGATGGATGGAAGATGGATGGATGGAAGATGGATGGATGGATGGACGAATGAATTGATGATGGATGCATGGATGGGTAATGGATGAATGGATGGATGGATGGATGGATGGATGGATGGATGGATGGATGGATGGATGGATGGATGAATGGATGGATGGATGGATGGATGCATTCATGGATGGATGCATGGATGGATGGATGCATGGATGCATGGATGGGTGATGGATTGGTGAGTGATGGATGGATGGATGGAAGATGAATGGATGGATGGATGAATGGATTGATGGATGGATGCATGGATGCATGCATGGACAGATGGATGGATGCATGGACGGATGGATGGATGCATGGATGGGTGATGGATGGATGGATGGGTGATGGATGGATGGATAAAAGATGAATGGATGGATGGATGGATGGATGAATGGATTGATGATGGATGGATGGATGATGGATATATATGAAAGACACAAGATGGACACGGAGCTGTTGGTGTGTGTCCAGAGGAGGCCATGGAGATACTTTGTGGGCTGGAGCAGCTCTCCTCTGGAGCCAGGATGAGAGAGCTGGGCTGGGTCAGCCTGAAGAAGAGAAAGCTCCTTAAGAGGAGACCTTAGAACATCTCCAGTGCCTAAAGGGCTGCAGGAAACCTGGAGAGCTGCTTCTAACGCAGCGTATAGGGGTGGGACAAGGAGTAACAGCTTCCAATTGGAAGAGGGAAGAGTTTGATGGGAGATTGGAGAGTTCTTCACTGTGAGAGTGGTGAGACATTGGAATGGGTTGTATAAGCAGGGTTTTGAGTAACCTGCTCTAGTGGAAGGTGTCCCTGTCCACGGTGGAAGTTGGAACTGGATAAGCTTTAAGAGAACCCTTCCAACCCAAACCATTCCATGATTCTATGGGAAGTTGAATATGTGGAGGAGGTGGTGAATGGGTGGAAGGATAGAGGAATGGACAGGTGGTTGGGTGATGGCTGGATGGATTCAAAGAGGGATGGATGATTGGGTAGGTGGATGGCAAGTTGGAAACTGGGTGGGTTGATTCAAAGGCTGATGGAAGGAGAACTGACTGGAAAACCAGGTCATTCAATGGACAGAAACCTGGAATTCTGTATTGATTACATGAAAGGACAGATAATTAAGGAACAAAGGACAAACACCAGCAGGAATGGACAGTTGGATGGGTGGCACCATGACCCACTTGTATCAATGGGAGGATGGACGGGTGCTGGCATTGGAGGGTGCTTGAGCAGACCTGGGGATGGACCAACGCTGAAGGATGCAGGGGTGGGTGGATGTTCACATTCTTCATCGACCATCCCACAGCAGAGCCGGCCCCACCATCGGAGGAGCCACCAACCAAACCGCGCCTGGGCGAGCTCAGGGTGTCCGAGGTCACCTCTGACTCGGTGCAGCTGGAGTGGAGCGTCCCCGAGGGCACCTTTGACTCCTTCACTGTGCAGTACCGGGATGCTCAAGGCCAACCTCAGGCACTTGCAGTTGATGGTGGCTCCCGCACGGTCACAGTGTCAGGGCTGTCCCCGTCCCGACGCTACAAGTTCAACCTGTACAGTGTGTGGGGACGGAAGCGGGTTGGTGTCATCTCCACCGACACCATTACAGGTGAGGACATCCCCAGGTCCGCCCATGTCCTGTGCAGGCAGTAGGTATAGGGAAGCTCAAGAGGCTTGGAAGGTCCCTTGAGACTGAGGGATATGGGAGGAATATCTCTCCCTGTCTTTCGGGAGGTGAGAACATGTGAGGTCAGAGGAACGATGAGATATTGACATGGAAGGCAGGAATATTGGATGAGTGATGGGGTTGGATGATTGTGTGATGGGTAGTTGGGTGATGTATGATTGGGAGTGGCTGGCTGGCTGCATGGAGGGTAATGCAGATGGTCATTAGCCACATTGTGGCCTCTCCATTGCAGCCCCAGCTCCACAGGAGAAGAAGCCACCAATCAAGCCTCGCCTGGGTGAGCTCAGGGTGTCCGAGGTCACCTCTGACTCGGTGCAGCTGGAGTGGAGCGTCCCCGAGGGCACCTTTGACTCCTTCACGCTGCAGTACCGCGATGCACAAGGCCAGCCCCAGGTGCTGCCCGTGGACGGGGGTTCCCGCACGCTGACGCTGCCGGGGCTGTCCCCGTCCCGCCGCTACAAGTTCAACCTGTACGGGCTGTGGGGTCGCACACGCCTGGGCCCCGTCTCCACCGACACTGTCACAGGTGAGGGGGCTCTGGCACCAGCCATGGCCCCTTGGGCACAAATGGATGGATGAGTGCATGGATGGTTGGGTGGAAGGATGGATAGTTGGATGGGTGGATAGCTGGGTGGATAGTTGAATGATTGATGGTTGGATGCATGGATGGATGGATAGAGTTATGGGGGTTGCTACATTTTGGTTTTGGTTCACACTCTCAAGTGACTATTTTGATCCCTCGATGATTCATTGGAGGGATGGGTTAAAGAACCAGTACAGAGAAGAGTGCAGTGAAAGACAGAATAGTGAATAGGTCCCTGGATGGAAGGATGGATGATGGGTGGGTGGATCATGGATGGATGGATGGATGGATGGATGGATGGATGGATGGATGGATGGATGGGTGGATGGATGGATGGATGGATGGATGGATGGATGGATGGATGCATGGATGCATGGATGGATGGGTACATGAATGGATGAATGAGTGGGTGGATGGAAAGATGGATGGATGGAAGGATGGATGGATGAGTGGGTGAATAAAAGGATGGATGGACAGAAGAATGGACGGATGGGTGGATGGATGGATGGATGGATGGATGGATGGATGGATGGATGGATGGATGGATGGATGGATGGTTGCTTGAATGGATGAATGAGTGGGTGGATGGATGGATGGATGGATGGAAGGATGGATGGATGAGTGGGTGTATGGAAGGACAGATGGAAGGCTGCATGGATGGGTGGATGAATGGATGGAAGGATGGATGCGGATGGATGGATGGATGAAAGGATTTATGATTAGAAAGATGAGTATACATAAACAATGTGTGTTGAATTCCTGGAGAGCTGGATGCTGATGGAAAGCATGGAGGGCTGAATGGATGAATGAATACAGCAATGGATGGTTGGAGTTATGGATGGTTGATCGACCCTGAAAGTCTTTAATGCTAGGTGTGTCTGTGCTGGATCAGCAAATGAATGTACTGAAGGTGGATGATGGGGTTGCTCATCATCATGTGTTGAGTGTTTGGCAGGTCTTTAGAGCAGCATGGCTGCCTGTGGGATGAATGGATGGATGGATGGACGGATGGATAAATTTGGAAATATGAAAAGATGGATGGAGAGAATGAGAATCATTGAGGGTTGCATTGATGAATAGATCCATCAACAAATGACTGGTGAGACAGTAGATGATTGAGCATGTCGATGATCCTGTACTGAGCCCTTTATAGGACTCTATAGATGCAGGGATGGAATGAATGATGGAAGGAAGGATGCATGATGTATGGATGATGCATTTATGTGTGCATGAATGGATGAATGGATGAACAGATGGATGGAAGAATGGAGAGATAGATTCACATACAAATGCTCATTACCTTCATTTTGGCCTCTCCATTGCAGCCCCAGCTCCACAGGAGGAGGAACCAGCATCGCAGCCAGTGCTGGGTGAGCTCAGGGTTTCCAACGTCACCTCTGACTCGGTGCAGCTGGAGTGGAGCGTCCCCGAGGGCACCTTTGACTCCTTCACGCTGCAGTACCGCGATGCACAAGGCCAGCCCCAGGTGCTGCCCGTGGACGGGGGTTCCCGCACGCTGACGCTGCCGGGGCTGTCCCCGTCCCGCCGCTACAAGTTCAACCTGTACGGGCTGTGGGGTCGCACACGCCTGGGCCCCGTCTCCACCGACACTGTCACAGGTGAGGGGGCTCTGGCACCAGCCCCGCTGAACCGCCTCTTGTAGTGGACAGAAGCTTGGGCAGGGCCCGTGCTCGTGCCTTGGTCAGTGGAGGAAAGGGGGTGGGAGGGGATTTGGGGTCAATGGAAGGATGGGGGCTTGATAGGTTGGAAGGATGGAGGGGTTGTAGAGGATGGATCGTTGGATGGGTGGATGGATGAATGGGTGGATAGTTGGGTAGATAGTTGATTGATTGATGGTTGGATGCATGGATGGATGGATGAAGTTATGGGGGTTGTTATATTTTGGCTTTGGTTCACAGTCTCACGTGACTGTTCTGGTTGCTCGATGATTCGTTGGAGGGATGGATTAAAGAGCCAGTACAGAGAAGAGTGCAGTGAATGACAGAATAGTGAATAGGTCCGTGGATGGAAGAATGGATGATGGGTGGGTGGATCATGGATGGATGGATGGATGGATGGATGAGTGGATGCATGGAAGGATGAGTGGATGCATGGAAGGATGAATGGATGGAAGGATGGAGGGAGGGAGGGATGGATGGATGGATGGATGGATGGATGGATGGATGGATGGATGGATAGATGGGTGGATGAATGGATGGGTGAGTGGGTGGATGAAGGATGGGTGGATGGATGGATGGATGGATGGATGGATGGATGGATGGATGGATGGATGGATGAATGGACACATAAATGGGATGATGGATGGATGGATGGATGGATGGACGGATGGATGGATGGATGGATGGATGGATGGATGGATGGGTGGATGGACGGAAGTAAGAAATGATTTATGAGATGAAGGATGAGTATACATAAACAATGTGTGTTGAATTCCTGGAGAGCTGGATGCTGATGGAAAGCATGGAGGGCTGAATGGATGAATGAATACAGCAATGGATGGTTGGAGTTATGGATGGTTGATGGACCCTGAAAGTCTTCAAGGCCACATCTGACTGTGCTGAATCAGCAAATGAATGTACTAAAGGTGGATGATGGGGTTGTTTGTGATCATGTGTTGAGTGTTTGGCAGGTCTTTAGAGCAGCATGGCTGCCTGTGGGATGGATGGATGGATGGATGGATGGATGGACGGATGGATGGTTAAAATTGCAATTATTAGTAGATGAATGGGTGGAATGATCCATGGAATATGGAATGCCTGGAGAGCTTTACCTCAATGAGGAGCATTGAGGTTGCATTGATGAATAGATCCATCAATAGATGAGTGGTCAGATGGTTGATGATTGAGTACGTCAGTGATCCTGTACTGGGCTCTTGATAGGACTCTATAGATGCAGGGATGGAATGAATGATGGAAGGAAGGATGCATAATGTATGGATGAGGCATGCATGTGTGGATGGATGGATGAATGGATGAACAGATGGATGGATGGAAGAATGGAGAGATAGATTCACATACAGATGCTCATGGCCTTCACTGTGGCCTCTCCATTGCAGCCCCAGCTCCACAGGAGGAGGAACCACCATCACAGCCAGTGCTGGGTGAGCTCAGGGTGTCCGAGGTCACCTCTGACTCGGTGCAGCTGGAGTGGAGCGTCCCCGAGGGCACCTTTGACTCCTTCACGCTGCAGTACCGCGATGCACAAGGCCAGCCCCAGGTGCTGCCCGTGGACGGGGGTTCCCGCACGCTGACGCTGCCGGGGCTGTCCCCGTCCCGCCGCTACAAGTTCAACCTGTACGGGCTGTGGGGTCGCACACGCCTGGGCCCCGTCTCCACCGACACTGTCACAGGTGAGGGGGCTCTGGCACCAGCCCCGCTGAACCGCCTCTTGTAGTGGACAGAAGCTTGGGCAGGGCCCGTGCTCGTGCCTTGGTCAGTGGAGGAAAGGGGGTGGGAGGGGATTTGGGGTCAGTGGAAGAATGGGGGTGTGACAGGTTGGCAGGGTGGAGGGGTTGTTGAATGCATGGACGGGTGGATGGATGGAGGGATGGATGTTCATGGAGGATGGATGGATGGTGTGGATGGATGGATAATGGATGGATGGATGGATGGATGGATGAGAAGTGATGGATGGATGGATGGATGGTGGATGGATGAATGGATGGATGGATGGATGGATGGATGGATGGATGGATGGATGGATGGATGGATGGATGGATGAATGGATGGATGGATGAAAGGATGGGTGGATGTAGAGATGGATGGATGATGGATGGATGGATGGGGATGGATGGATGGATGGATGGATGGTTGATGGCTGAACTGCAAAGGCAGGGAATTAATGGCGGGTGGTGGAGTTTGTGCCTGATCATGTGGTGAGGGTTTGAAATGTCTCTAGAGCAGCACGGCTTCCTGTGAGAGGGTTGGATAGGACGGATGAATGGATGTGTTTGGATTTGTGAGTAGAAGAATGGAGAGATGGAGCCATGGAATCCAGAATGTCTGGAGTGCTGAGTCCCAGTATTAAGAGTTGCATGGATGAATGTGTGCATCAATGAATAACTGATCAGATGGTGGATGTTTGAGTTTGTCACAGATCCTGTATTGGGTGCTTGGTAGGACTTTACAGATGCATGGGTGGAAGGAAAGGTGGAAAGGAGGATGATGGATGGAGGTATTGATGAATGAATGGGTGATGGTTGGGTGGATGGACGGATGGACGGATGGATGGATGAATGGATGGATGATGTATGGGTGGATGGATGGATGGATGATGGATGAATGGATGGATGGATGGATGGATGGATGGATGGATGGATGGATGGATGGATGGATGGATGGATGGATGGATGGATGGATGGATGGATGGATGGATGGATGGATGGATGTGGATGGATGGATGGATGGATGGATGGATGGATGGATGGATGGATGGATGGATGGATGGATGGATGGATGGATGGATGGTGGATGGATTAAGATGGTTGACATGGATGGATGATGGATGGATTGGATGGATGGATGGATGGATGGATGGATGGATGGATGGATGATAGATGGATGGATGGATGTGGATGGATGGATGGATGGATGGATGGATGGATGGATGGATGGATGGATGGATGGATGGATGAATGATGGATGGATGGATGGATGGATGGATGGATGGATGGATGGATGGATGGATGGATGGATGGATGGATGTATGAAAGGATTTATGAGTAGAAGGATGAGTATACATAAACAATGTGTGTTGAATTCCTGGAGAGCTGGATGCTGATGGAAAGCATGGAGGGATGAATGGATGAAAGGATACAGCAATGGATGGTTGGAGTTATGGATGGTTGATCGACCCTGAAAGACTTCAATGCTAGGTGTGACTGTGCTGAATCAGCAAATGAATGTACTAAAGTTGGATGATGGGGTTGTTCATCATCATGTGTTGAGTATTTGAGAGGTATTTAGAGCACCATGGCTGCCTGTGGGATGGATGGATGGATGGATGGATGGATGGATGGATGGATGGATAAATTTGGAAATACGAGTAGATGATTGGATAGAATGATCCTTGGAATATGGAATGCCTGGAGAGCTTTACATCAATGAGAAGCATTGAGGGTTGCATTGATGAATAGATCCATCAATAGATGAGTGGTCAGACAGTAGATGATTGAGTACGTCGGTGATCCTGTACTGGGCTCTTGATAGGCCTCTATAGAGGCAGGGATGGAATGAATGATGGAAAGGACGATGAATGAAGTATGGATGAGGCATGCATGTGTGGATGGATGGATGAATGGATGAACAGATGGATGGATGGAAGAACGGAGAGATAGATTCACATACAGATGCTCATGGCCTTCACTGTGGCCTCTCCATTGCATCCCCAGCTCCACAG
>NW_026915996.1:35000-59680 GCF_034315485.1 Pezoporus occidentalis
TAACAGCCGGAGGGGTCCCTGATTGGCTGCCCCCTTTACGTGTGTGTGGCCGGGCTGGTGGAGGGTTGATGCTTGCACCGATGGGTCCTTGCACAGTTCATGCTTGAACCCCCGGGGGTGCCATTGCCTTGGGTCCCAGCCGGGCTCTGCTTGGGGGTCCCGGGGTGCCCGGGTTGCCCCTTGGGCACAGTCACCCACAGGCCCCTCCACAGGCGCCCCAGGGACCCTCTGGGTGGGATCCGTGTGGCCCCGCAGCGCCCGCCTGCACTGGGACCCCCGTCGCGTGCCCCCCGATGGCTACGACCTTGTCTATGGGCCCCCTGGAGGAGCCCAGCAGGTAACGACACCCCCCCCCAACCCCCCGAGCCCCCCAGAACCCCTTGGGGACCCCACCATTCCCTTTGGGACCCCAGCAACCCCTTGGGTCACCAATATCTCCCCATGCACCCCAATATCTCTTGAGGGGCCCCCTAGTACCTTCTTGAGACACCCCAATCCCCCCCTTGGGGCACCCCAATCCTCCCCTGTGCTTCCCCCCCCCCAGACATTGCAGCTCCCCCCCGAGGCAACATCCTATGAGCTGTGGGGCCTGGAGCCTGCGGGGCGCTATGGGGTGCAGCTACGGGGCCGGGGAGAAGATGCCCCCCCCACCCTGCTGGAGACCACCTTTGACACCCGTGAGCTGGGGTCCTGAGGCCTTGGGGGGGGACACCCAGACCCATGGTCATTGGGTGACGGGGATGTTGGGTCATTGGGTAGGGGGCACCCAGACCCATGGTCATTGGGTGATGGGGATGTTGGGTCATTGGGTGGGGGGCACCCAGACCCATGATCATTGGGTGATGGGGATGTTGGGTCATTGGGTGGGGGGCACCCAGACCCATGGTCATTGGGTGATGGGGGGATGTTGGGTCATTGGGTGGGGGGCACCCAGACCCATGGTCATTGGGTGATGGGGGGATGTTGGGTCATTGGGAGGGGGACACCCAGACCCATGGTCATTGGGTGATGGGGGACGTTGGGTCATTGGGTGGGGGGCACCCAGACCCATGGTCATTGGGTGATGGGGATGTTGGGTCATTGGGTGGGGGGCACCGAGACCCATGGTCATTGGGTGATGGGGATGTTGGGTCATTGGGTGGGGGGCACCCAGACCCATGGTCATTGGGTGATGGGGGATGTTGGGTCATTGGGTGGGAGGCACCCAGACCCATGGTCATTGGGTGATGGGGGACGTTGGGTCATTGGGTGGGGGGCACCCAGACCCATGGTCATTGGGTGATGGGGGGATGTTGGGTCATTGGGTGGGGGGCACCCAGACCCATGGCCACTGGGTGATGGGGACGTTGGGTCATTGGGTGAGGGGCACCCAGACCCATGGTCATTGGGTGATGGGGGGATGTTGGGTCATTGGGTGGGGGGCACCCAGACCCATGGTCATTGGGTGATGGGGATGTTGGGTCATTGGGTGGGGGGCACCCAGACCCATGGCCACTGGGTGATGGGGGGATGAGTCCTTGGGTGGGGGTCACCCAGACCCATGGTCATTGGGTGATGGGGGGATGTTGGGTCATTGGGTGGGGGGCACCCAGACCCATGGTCATTGGGTGATGGGGATGTTGGGTCATTGGGTGGGGGGCACCCAGACCCATGGTCATTGGGTGATGGGGGGATGAGTCCTTGGGTGGGGGGCACCCAGACCCATGGTCATTGGGTGATGGGGGACGTTGGGTCATTGGGTGGGGGGCACCCAAACCCATGGTCATTGGGTGATGGGGGAATGAGTCCTTGGGTGGGGGGCACCCAGACCCATGGTCATTGGGTGATGGGGACGTTGGGTCATTGGGTGGGGGGCACCCAGACCCATGGTCATTGGGTGATGGGGGACGTTGGGTCATTGGGTGGGGGGCACCCAGACCCATGGTCATTGGGTGATGGGGACGTTGGGTCATTGGGTGGGGGGCACCCAGACCCATGGTCATTGGGTGATGGGGACATTGGGTCATTGGGTGGGAGGCACCCAGACCCATGGTCATTGGGTGATGGGGACATTGGGTCATTGGGTGAGGGGCACCCAGACCCATGGTCATTGGGTGATGGGGGATGTTGGGTCATTGGGTGGGGGGCACCCAGACCCATGGTCATTGGGTGATGGGGGGATGTTGGGTCATTGGGTGGGGGGCACCCAGACCCATGGTCATTGGGTGATGGGGGGATGGTGGGTCATTGGGTGGGGGGCACCCAGACCCATGGTCATTGGGTGATGGGGGGATGTTGGGTCATTGGGTGGGGGGCACCCAGACCCATGGTCATTGGGTGATGGGGATGTTGGGTCATTGGGTGGGGGGCACCCAGACCCATGGCCCCCCCCTGCCCCCCCAGCCCCCCTTCCCCACCCGCACCCCCGGGACTGCGCCGAGGAGCAGCTCAATGGGCCGGGGCCTTCGCGCGAGGCCCTCGTCTTCCTCGGGGGGGACCCCGCAAGGCCCCTGCGCGTCTTCTGCGACATGGACACGGACGGCGGCGGGTGGCTGGTGGGGAGCTATGGGGGGTCCTATGGGGAGCTGTGGGGGGGGTCCTATGGGGAGCTATGGGGGGGGTCCTATGGGGAGCTGTGGGGGGGGTCCTATGGGGAGCTATGGGGGGGGTCCTATGGGGAGCTATGGGGGGGTCCTATGGGGGGCTCCTGTGGGGAGCTATGGGGGGCTCCTATGGGGAGCTATGGGGGGGTCCTATGGGGAGCTATGGGGGGGTTCCTATGGGAGCTATGGGGGGGGCCCTATGGGGGGGTTCCTATGGGGAGCTATGGGGGGGGTCCTATGGGAGCTATGGGGGGGGTCCTATGGGGAGCTGTGGGGGGGCTCCTATGGGCAGCTATGGGGGGGTCCTATGGGGAGCTGTGGGGGTGCTCTTATGGGGAGCTATGGGGGGGCTCCTATGGGGAGCTATGGGGTGACTTCTATGGGGAGCTATGGGGTGGGTCCTATGGGGAGCTATGGGTGGGCTCCTATGGGGAGCTCTGGGGGTGCTCTTATGGGGAGCTATGTGGGGGGTCCTATGGGGAGCTATGGGGGTGGGTCCTATGGGGAGCTGAGGGGGGCTCCTATGGGGTGCTATGGGGGGTGTCCTATGGGGAGCTATGGGGGGGGGCCAAGGGGAGCTGTGGGGGGGCTCCTATGGGGAGCTGTGGGGGTGCTCCTATGGGCAGCTATGGGGGGGGGGGCAAGAGGAGCTGTGGGGGGGCTCCTATGGGGAGCTCTGGGGGGGGGGCCAAGGGGAGCTGTGGGGGGGCTCCTATGGGGAGCTCTGGGGGGAATGGAGGGGTGTGGAGGGCAACGGGAGGGCACGAGGAGGGGCTGTGTGGGGGTTATGGGGGTGATAAATGGGGTCCTGGGGGCAAAGGGGCCTTGTGGGGCACTGGGGGGCACTGGGAGGGGTTAAGGGGGGGTGGAAATGGGGAAGTGGAGGGGCCTGGTGAGCAATGGGGGGGGGGGTGTCTATGGGGTGGGGGGGGGGGTCACAATGGGGCTGCCCCTGATCCCCCCCCCACCACCACCCCCACCCCAAAGGTGTTCCAGCGGCGCCAGGACGGGGGCACGGATTTCTGGCGGGGGTGGGAGGAGTACGAGAGGGGCTTCGGGAACGTGAGCGGAGAATTCTGGTTGGGTGAGAGATGGGGGGGAAGGGGGGCGGGGAGGGGGGCAGCGAGGGGGGGAAGGAGGGACCAGCAATGGGGTGGGGAGGAGGGGAGGGACACAATGGTTGTGGGGACTGGGGGCAACCATGTCCATGTCCGTGCTCACCCATGTCCATGTCCATGCTCACCCATGTCCATGCTCACCCATGTCCATGTCCATGCTCACCCATGTCCATGTCCATGCTCACCCATGTCCATGCTCACCCATGTCCATGCTCACCCATGTCCATGTCCATACTCACCCATGTCCATGTCCATACTCACCCATGTCCATGTCCATGCTCACCCATGTCCATGCTCACCCATGTCCATGCTCACCCATGTCCATGTCCATGCTCACCCACGTCCATGTCCATGCTCACCCATGTCCATGTCCATACTCACCCATGTCCATGTCCGTGCTCACCCATGTCCATGCTCACCCATGTCCATGTCCATGCTCACCCATGTCCATGCTCACCCATGTCCATGTCCATGCTCTCCCATGTCCATGCTCACCCATGTCCATGCTCACCCATGTCCATGTCCCTCCACCCCCATGTCCACGTCCTTGCTCACCCACCTCCGTCCCCACGTCCCGGTCCAGGTAACGCCGCTCTCCACGCTCTCACCTCCTCCCGCCCCATGGAGCTCCGGGTCGATCTCCGCTCCCCGCTCGACGCCGCCTTCGCCCGCTACCGCGACTTCCGCGTGGCCGGGCCCCACGAGCACTACGGCCTGCACCTGGGAGCCTACAGCGGCACCGCCGGTGCGATGGGGGGCGCTATGGGGCGCTATGGGGCTAAGGGGGGCTATGGGGGGCTATGGGGCTAAGGGAGGCTATGGGGTGCTATGGGGCTAAGGGAGGCTATGGAGGCCTATGGGGGACTATGGGGCGCTTTTGGTGGCTATAGGGACCTACAGGGGACTCTGGGGCTAAGGGGGGCTATGGGGCTATGGAGGTCTTTGGGGGACTATGTGGGGCTATTGGTGGCTATGGGGCTATGGGGGGGCTATGGGGTTCTATTGGGGGGCTATGGGGCTAAGGGAGGCTATGGGGGGCTATGGGGGGAGATGGGGGGCTATGGGGCTAAGGGGGGCTATGGGGTCCTATTGGGGGGCTATGGAGCTAAGGGAGACTATGGGGGGCTATGGGGCTAAGGGGGGCTATGGGGTCCTATTGGGGGGCTATGGGGCTAAGGGGGGCTATGGTGGGCTATGGGGGGAGACGGGGGTCTATGGGGCTAAGGGAGGCTATGGGGTACTATTGGGGGGCTATGGGGCTAAGGGAGGCTATGGGGGGCTATGGGGCTAAGGGGGGCTATGGGGTCCTATTGGGGGGCTATGGAGCTAAGGGAGGCTATGGGGGACTCGGGGGCTAAGGGGGGCTATGGGGCTATGGAAGCTTGTGGGGGGCTATGTGGGGCTATTGGTGGCTATGGGGCTACAGGGACCTATGGGGAGCTATGGGGCTAAGGGTGGCTATGGGGTTCTATTGGGGAGCTATGGGGCTAAGGGAGGCTATGGGGGGCTATGGGGGGAGATGGGGGGCTATGGGGCTAAGGGGGGCTATGGGGTCCTATTGGGGGGCTATGGAGCTAAGGGAGGCTATGGGGGGCTATGGGGCTAAGGGGGGCTATGGGGTCCTATTGGGGGGCTATGGGGCTAAGGGGGGCTATGGGGGGCTATGGGGGGAGACGGGGGTCTATGGAGCTAAGGGAGGCTATGGGGTACTATTGGGGGGCTATGGGGCTAAGGGAGGCTATGGGGGGCTATGGGGCTAAGGGGGGCTATGGGGTCCTATTGGGGGGCTATGGGGCTAAGGGGGCCTATGGTGGGCTATGGGGGGAGACGGGGGTCTATGGGGCTAAGGGAGGCTATGGGGTACTATTGGGGGGCTATGGGGCTAAGGGAGGCTATGGGGGGCTATGGGGCTAAGGGGGGCTATGGGGTCCTATTGGGGGGCTATGGGGCTAAGGGGGCCTATGGTGGGCTATGGGGGGAGACGGGGGTCTATGGGGCTAAGGGAGGCTATGGGGTACTATTGGGGGGCTATGGGGCTAAGGGGGGCTATGGGGGGAGATGGGGGGCTATGGGGCTAAGGGAGGCTATGGGGTCCTATTGGAGGGCTATGGGGCTAAGGGGGGCTATGGGGGAAGATGGGGGGCTATGGGGCTAAGGGGGGCTATGGGGTTCTATTGGGGGGCTATGGAGCTAAGGGAGGCTATGGGGGGCTATGGGGCTAAGGGACGCTATGGGGGGCTATGGGGGGAGATGGGGGGCTATGGGGCTAAGGGGGGCTATGGGGTCCTATTGGGGGGCTATGGGGCTAAGGGGGGCTATGGAGGCCTATGGGGGGCTATGGGGCGCTATTGGTGGCTATAGGGACCTACAGGGGACTCTGGGGCTAAGGGGGGCTATGGGGCTATGGAGGTCTGTGGGGGGCTATGGGTGCTACGGGGACCTATGGGGGGCTATGGGGCTACGGGGAGGCTATGTGGGGCTGTTGGTGGCTATGGGGCTAAGGGGCGGTATTGGTGGCTATGGGGCTAAGGGAAGGTATGTGGGGCTATTGGTGGCTATGGGGCTAAGGGGGGCTATGTGGAGCTGTTGGCGGCTATGGGGCTAAGGGGGGCTATGTGGGGCTGTTGGTGGCTATGGGGCTAAGGGAGCCTATGTGGGGCTGTTGGTGACTATGAGGCTAAGGGGGGCTATGTGGGGCTATGGGGCTAAGGGAGACTATGTGGGGCTACTTGGTTCTATGGGGTCTATTGGGGGTCTTGGAACCCTGGTGGAGTCCTCAGCAGTCCAATGTCCCATGGGGGGTCTATGGGGTATCTATGGGTGTCTATGGGGTATATATGGGTGTCTATGGGGTAACTATGGGTAACTATGGGGTGTCTATGGGTGTCTATGGGGTGTCTATGGGGTATCTATGGGCGTCTATGGGGTATCTATGGGTGTCTATGGGGTGTCTATGGGGTATCTATGGGCGTCTATGGGGTATCTATGGGTGTCTATGGGGTGTCTATGGGGTATCTATGGGTGTCTATGGGGTGTCTATGGGTGTCTATGGGGTATCTATGGGTGTCTATGGGGTATCTATGGGTGTCTATGGGGTGTCTATGGGTGTCTATGGGGTATCTATGGGCGTCTATGGGGTATCTATGGGTGTCTATGGGGTGTCTATGGGGTATCTATGGGTGTCTATGGGGTGTCTATGGGTGTCTATGGGGTATCTATGGGTGTCTATGGGGTATCTATGGAGTAACTATGGGTATGGGGTATCTATGGGTGTCTATGGGATACCCATGGAGTTTCTATGGGGTGTCTATGGGATGTCTATGGGTACCTATGGGTGTCTTTGGGGTGACTATAGGTGCCTATATGGCGTCTATGTTTTCAATGGGTGTCTATGGGTGCCTATGGATGTCTATGGGGTGTCTTAGGGGTGTCTATGGTCTCTATGGGGTGTCTATGGGGTGCCTATGTGGTGTCTATGGGTGTCTAAGGCCTCTATGGGTGTCTATGGGGTGCCTATGGGTGTGTAGGGGTCTATGATCTCTATGGGTGTCTATGGGGTGCCTATGGGTGTCTATGGGGTGCCTATGGTCTCTATTCTCTATGAGGTCTCCATAGTCTCTATGGGTCCCTATGAGGTGTCTATGCACTCTATGGGTCTCTATGGGTCTCTATGGGTTTCTATAAGGTGTCTATGGGCTCTATGGGGCTCTATGGGCCCTATGGGTCTCTATGGTCTCTATGGGTCTCTATAATAGTGTCTATGGGTCTCTATGGTCTCTATGGGTCTCTATGGGTCTCTATTATCTCTATGGGTCCCTATGGGTCTCTATGGGTCTTTATGGGTCTCTATGAGGTCTCTATGTGTCTCTATGGTCCCTATGGTCCCTATGGGTCTCTACAGTCTCTATGTGTCCCTATGGTCTCCATGGGTCCCTATGTATCCCTATGTGTCCCTATGTGTCCCTATGGGTCCCTATGTGTCCCCATGTGTCCCTATGTGTCCCTATGTGTCTCTATGGGTCCCTATGTGTCCCTATGTGTCCCTATGGGTCCCTATGTGTCCCCATGTGTCCGTATGTGTCGCTATGTGTCGCTATGGGTCCCTATGGGTCCCTATGTGTCCCTATGTGTCCCTATGTGTCCCTATGGTCCCCATGTGTCCCTATGTGTCCCCATGTGTCCCCATGTATCCCTATGGCTCCCTATGTGTCCCTATGGGTCCCTATGTGTCTCTATGGGTCTCTATGTGTCCCTATGGTCCCTATGTTTCCCCATGTGTCTCTATGTGTCCCCATGTGTCCCTGTGTGTCCCTATGGGTCCCTATGTGTCCCTGTGTGTCCCTATGGGTCCCTATGGGTCTCTATGGGTCTCTATGTGTCCCTATGTGTCCCCATGTGTCCCTATGTGTCCCTATGTGTCCCTATGTGCCCCTATGTGTCCCTATGTGTCCCTATGGGTCTCTATGTGTCCCTATGTGTCCCTATGGGTCTCTATGGGTCCCTATGGTCCCTATGTGTCCCCATGTGTCCCTATGTGTCCCTATGTGTCCCTATGTGTCCCTATGTGTCCCTATGTGTCCCTATGGTCCCTATGTGTCCCCATGTGTCCCTATGTGTCCCTATGTGTCCCTATGTGTCCCTATGTGTCCCCATGTGTCCCTATGTGTCCCTATGGTCCCTATGTGTCCCCATGTGTCCCTATGTGTCCCTATGTGTCCCTATGTGTCCCCATGTGTCCCTATGTGTCCCTATGTGTCCCTATGTGTCCCTATGTGTCCCTATGGCTCCCTATGTGTCCCCATGTGTCCCTATGTGTCTCTATGTGTCCCCATGTGTCCCTATGTGTCCCTATGTGTCCCTATGGGTCCCTATGTGTCCCTATGTGTCCCCATGTGTCCCTATGTGTCCCTATGGCTCCCTATGGCTCCCTATGTGTCCCTATGGGTCCCTATGTGTCTCTATGGGTCTCTATGTGTCCCTATGGTCCCTATGTTTCCCCATGTGTCTCTATGTGTCCCCATGTGTCCCTGTGTGTCCCTATGGGTCCCTATGTGTCCCTGTGTGTCCCTATGGGTCCCTATGGGTCTCTATGGGTCTCTATGTGTCCCTATGTGTCCCCATGTGTCCCTATGTGTCCCTATGTGTCCCTATGTGCCCCTATGTGTCCCTATGTGTCCCTATGGGTCTCTATGTGTCCCTATGTGTCCCTATGGGTCTCTATGGGTCCCTATGGTCCCTATGTGTCCCCATGTGTCCCTATGTGTCCCTATGTGTCCCTATGTGTCCCTATGTGTCCCTATGGTCCCTATGTGTCCCCATGTGTCCCTATGTGTCCCTATGTGTCCCTATGTGTCCCCATGTGTCCCTATGTGTCCCTATGGTCCCTATGTGTCCCCATGTGTCCCTATGTGTCCCCATGTGTCCCTATGTGTCCCTATGTGTCCCCATGTGTCCCTATGTGTCCCTATGTGTCCCTATGTGTCCCTATGTGTCCCTATGTGTCCCTATGTGTCCCTATGTGTCTCTATGTGTCCCCATGTGTCCCTATGTGTCCCTATGTGTCCCTATGGGTCCCTATGTGTCCCTATGTGTCCCTATGTGTCCCCATGTGTCCCTATGTGTCCCTATGTGTCCCCATGTGTCCCTATGTGTCCCTATGTGTCCCTATGGGTCCCTATGTGTCTCTATGTGTCCTGCAGGGGACGCTCTTTCCTACCACTCGGGGAACCCGTTCTCCACCCGGGACCGGGACCCGCGGGGCCGCCCCCGTCCCTGCGCCGTCGCCTACGGGGGGGCCTGGTGGTACCGGAACTGTCACTACGCGAACCTGAACGGGAGGTACGGGAACCCCCGAGAGCATCAGGTACGGGGGAACAATGGGGAACAATGGGGAGAACAATGGGGAGAACAATGGGGAACAATGGGGGGGGGACAATGGGGAACGATGGGGAGAACAATGGGGGGGGGACAATGGGGAACGATGGGGAACAATGGGGAATGATGGGGAGAACAATGGGGGGGACAATGGGTAATGATGGGGAACAATGGGGAGAACAATGGGTAATGATGGGGAACAATGGGGAACAATGGGGAACAATGGGGGGGACAATGGGGAACAATGGGGGGAACGATGGGGAACGATGAGGAGAACAATGGGGAACGATGGGGAACGATGGGGGGAACAATGGGGAACGATGGGGAACGATGGGGAACAATTGGGGGGGACAATGGGGAACAATGGGGAACGATGGGGAACGATGGGGAACAATGGGGAACAATGGGGAACAATGGGGAATGATGGGGAACGATGGGGGGAACAATGGGGAACGATGGGGAACGATGGGGAGAACAATGGGGAACAATGGGGGAACAATGGGGGGGACAATGGGGGGGACAATGGGGGGGTTAACAATGGGGGGAACAATGGGGGGGAACAATGGGGGGGACAATGGGGGGGTTAACAATGGGGGGGACAATGGGGGGACAATGGGGGGAACGATGGGGAATGATGGGGAACAATGGGGAGAACAATGGGGAATGATGGGGAACAATGGGGAACAATGGGGAATGATGGGGAACAATGGGAACGATGGGGGGAACAATGGGGGACAATGGGGAACAATTGGGGGGGACAATGGGGAACAATGGGGAACGATGGGGGGACAATGGGGGATCAATGGGTGGAACAATGGGGAACGATGGGGGGAACAATGGGGAATGATGGGGAACAATGGGGGGGACAATGGGGAACAATGGGGGGAACGATGGGGAATGATGGGGAACAATGGGGAGAACAATGGGGAATGATGGGGAACAATTGGGGGGGACAATGGGGAACAATGGGGAACGATGGGGGGACAATGGGGGATCAATGGGTGGAACAATGGGGGACAATGGGGAACAATGGGGGGAACAATGGGGAACAATGGGGGGAACAATGGGGAATGATGGGGAACAATGGGGAGAACAATGGGGAATGATGGGGAACGATGGGGAACAATGGGAACGATGGGGGGAACAATGGGGGACAATGGGGAACAATTGGGGGGGACAATGGGGAACAATGGGGAACGATGGGGGGACAATGGGGGATCAATGGGTGGAACAATGGGGAACGATGGGGGGAACAATGGGGAATGATGGGGAACAATGGGGAATGATGGGGAACAATGGGGGGGGACAATGGGGAACAATGGGGGGACAATGGGGGATCAATGGGGAATGATGGGGAACAATGGGGGGGACAATGGGGAACAATGGGGAGCAATGGGGAACAATGGGGAACAATGGGGGACAATGGGGAACAATGGGGAACAATGGGGAGCGATGGGGAACAATGGGGGGAACGATGGGGAACGATGGGGAACGATGGGGAACGATGGGGAACAATGGGGGGAACGATGGGGAACAATGGGGGACAATGGGGGGAACGATGGGGAATGATGGGGAACAATGGGGAACAATGGGGAATGATGGGGAACGATGGGGAACAATGGAGAACGATGGGGAACGATGGGGAACAATGGGGAACAATGGGGGGACAATGGGGGGAACAATGGGGAACGATGGGGAACAATGGAGAACGATGGGGAACGATGGGGAACAATGGGGAACAATGGGGGGACAATGGGGGGAACAATGGGGAACGATGGGGAACAATGGGGGGAACGATGGGGAACAATGGGGAACGATGGGGAACGATGGGGAACAATGGGAAACGATGGGGGGAACAATGGGGGACAATGGGGAACAATGGGGAACGATGGGGGAACGATGGGGAACAATGGGGGACAATGGGGAACAATGGGGAACGATGGGGGAACGATGGGGACCAATGGGGAACGATGGGGAACGATGGGGAACGATGGGGAACAATGGGGGGAACGATGGGGAACAATGGGGGAACAATGGGGAACAATGGGGGGGAACAATGGGGAGAACAATGGGGAACGATGGGGAACGATGGGGAACAATGGGAAACGATGGGGGGAACAATGGGGGACAATGGGGAACAATGGGGAACGATGGGGGAACGGGGGAACGATGGGGAACACGATGGGGAACGATGGGGAACAATGGGGAACAATGGGGAACGATGGGGAACAATGGGGGGAACGATGGGGAACAATGGGGGAACAATGGGGAACAATGGGGGGGAACAATGGGGAGAACAATGGGGAACGATGGGGAACGATGGGGAATGATGGGGAACGATGGGGGACAATGGGGAACAATGGGGAACAATGGGGAACGATGGGGAACGATGGGGGGAACAATGGGGGGAACAATGGGGAACAATGGGGAACAATGGGGAACAATGGGGGGAACAATGGGGAACAATGGGGGACAATGGGGGGATGGGAATGGGGGGGAATGGGGGCAATGGGGGGAAAGTGGGGGTGGGGAAATGGGGGGAATGGGGGTCAATGGGGGGATGGTGGGGTCAATGGGGGGATGGGGGTCAATGGGGGGATGGGGGGAATGGGGGAAATGGGGGTCAATGGGGGGATGGGGGGAATGGGGGTGATGGGGGATTGGGGGGATGGAGGGGATGGGGGGGATGGGGGGGGATGGGGAAATGGGGGTCAATGAGGGGATGGGGAAATGGGGGGAATGGGGGTCAATGGGGGGATGGGGGTCAATGGGGGGACGGGGTCAATGGGGGGATGGGGAAATGGGGGTCAATGAGGGGATGGGGGGATGGGGAAATGGGGGGATGGGGTTGATGGGGGGAAGGGGGGATTAGGGTCAATGGGGGGAATGGAGGTTGGGGGAATGGGGGATGGAGGTCAACGGGAGGGATGGGGGGGGATGGGGGGCAATGGGAGTCAATGGGGGGGCAATGGGAATATGAGGACCTATGGGGCTAATGGAGCTCTGGGGGCTCTATGGGGCCTGACGCCCCTCTGCCCCCCCGCCCCCCCAGGGTGTCACGTGGTTCCCATGGAAAGGATTTGAGTTCTCCATCCCCTTCACCGAGATGAAGCTGCGGCCCCAGCGCGACTGAGGGCGACCCACACTTGGGGGGCACCCCATGGATCCGGGGCACCCCATGGATGGGGGCACCCCATGGATCCGGGGCACCCCATAGATCCAGGGCTCCCCATAGATCCGGGGCACCCCATGGATCCAGGGCACCCCATAGATCCGGGGCACCCCATAGATCCGGGGCACCCCATGGATCCGGGGCACCCCATGGACCAGGGGCACCCCATAGATCCGGGGCACCCCATAGATCCGGGGCACCCCATGGATCCGGGGCACCCCATGGACCAGGGGCACCCCATAGATCCGGGGCACCCCATGGATCCAGGGCACCCCATAGATCCGGGGCACCCCATGGATCCGGGGCACCCCATGGATCCAGGGCTCCCCATAGATCCGGGGCACCCCATGGATCCGGGGCACCCCATGGATCCAGGGCTCCCCATAGATCCGGGGCACCCCATGGATCCGGGGCACCCCATAGATCCGGGGCACCCCATGGATCAAGGGCACCCCATGGATCGGAGGCACCCCATAGATCCAGGGCACCCCATAGATCCGGGGCACCCCATGGATCCAGGGCTCCCCATAGATCTGGGGCACCCCATAGATCCAGAGCACCCCATGGATCCGGGGCACCCCATGGATCCAGAGCACCCCATAGATCGGGGGCACCCCATAGATCCAGAGCACCCCATGGATCCGGGGCACCCCATAGATCCAGGGCACCCCATAGATCCGGGGCACCCCATGGATCCAGGGCTCCCCATAGATCTGGGGCACCCCATAGATCCAGAGCACCCCATGGATCCGGGGCACCCCATGGATCCAGGGCTCCCCATAGATCTGGGGCACCCCATAGATCCAGAGCACCCCATGGATCCGGGGCACCCCATAGATCCAGGGCTCCCCATAGATCGGGGGCACCCCATGGATCAGGAGCACCCCATAGATCTGGGGCACCCCATGGATCCGGGGCACCCCATAGATTGGGGGCACCCCATGGATCCAGGGCTCCCCATAGATCAGGGGCACCCCATAGGTCCAGGGCACCCCATAGATCGGGGGCACCCCATAGATCCGGGGGCACCCAGGCAGGACTTGGGGGGGGGGAAGAACCTTTTCTATGGGGAGGGCGGGGGAATAAAGGATGCGCGAGCCCCCCATGTCCTGTGCCATGTGTGGGGCGCAGTGGGGCAGGTGGGGGGCAGGCAGGGCCACACCAGGCTGGTGTCCCATGGACCTTTATTGGGGGCAGAGCGCAATGGGGGCCCATAGCGGGGCCCCTATAGGGGGATGGGGGCCTTGGGGGGGGTCCAGGGGAGGTTGGGGGTCACGGGGGGGGGGCATAGGGGGGACATCCCCATAAGGGAGTCTCCATTAATGTGGGGGGTCTGGGGGGGTCTATGGGGGGTCCCATTGGGGGGTGATGGGGTCCCATTGGGGGGTCCCATTGGAGGGTGATGGGGTCCCATTGGGGGGTGATGGGGTCCCATTGGGGGTGTTGGGGTCCCATTGGGGGTGTTGGGGTCCCATTGGGGGTACTGGGGTCCCATTGGGGGTGTTGGGGTCCCATTGGGGGTATTAGGGTCCATGGGGGTGTTGGGGTCCCATGGGGGTGTTGGGGTCCCATTGGGGGTACTGGGGTCCCATTGGGGGTGTTGGGGTCCCATGGGGGTGTTGGGGTCCCATTGGGAGTACTGGGGTCCCATTGGGGGTGTTGGGGTCCACAGGGGTGTTGGGGTCCCATGGGGGTGTTGGGGTCCCATGGGGTGTTGGGGTCCCATTGGGGTATTGGGGTCCATGGGGGTGTTGGGGTCCCATTGGGGGTGTTGGGGTCCCATTGGGGGTATTGGGGTCCCATTGGGGGTGTTGGGGTCCATGGGGGTGCTGGGGCCCATGGGGGTATTGGGGTCCCATTGGGGGTGTTGGGGTCCCATGGGGGTGTTGGGGTCCCATTGGGAGTATTGGGGTCCCATTGGGGGTGTTGGGGTCCACGGGGGTATTGGGGTCCATGGGGGTGTTGGGGTCCATGGGGGTGTTGGGGTCCCATTGGGGGTGTTGGGGTCCCATGGGGGTGTTGGGGTCCCATTGGGAGTATTGGGGTCCCATTGGGGGTGTTGGGGTCCACGGGGGTATTGGGGTCCCATGGGGGTGTTGGGGTCCCATTGGGAGTATTGGGGTCCCATTGGGGGTGTTGGGGTCCACGGGGGTATTGGGGTCCATGGGGGTGTTGGGGTCCCATTGGGGGTATTAGGGTCCATGGGGGTGTTGGGGTCCCATTGGGGGTACTGGGGTCCCATGGGGGGTACTGGGGTGCCATTGGGGATACTGGGGTCCCATTGGGGGTGTTGGGGTCCACGGAGGTGTTGGGGTCCCATTGGGGGTATTGGGGTCAATGGGGGTATTGAGGTCCCATTGGGGGTGTCAATGGGGTCCATAGGAGTTAAGGGGGTTCAAAGGGGTCAATGGGCTCCCATGGGGGTCAATGGGGCCCATGGGGTCCATAGGGGTCAATGGGGTCCCATTGGGGTCAATGGGCTCCCATAGGGGTCAATGGGGCCCATGGGGTCCATAGGGGATCCATAGGGGTCAATGGGCTCCAATGGGGGTCATTGGGGCCCATGGGGTCCATAGGGGTCAACGGGCTCCCATGGGGGTCAATGGGGCACATGGGGTCCCATAAGGGGTCCATGGGGGTCAATGGGCTCCCATGGGGGTCAATGGGGCCCATGGGGTCCATAGGGGTGCATAGGGGTCAATGGGCTCCCATGGGGGTCAATGGGGCCCATGGGGTCCATAGGGGTGCATAGGGGTCAATGGGCTCCAAGGGGGGTCATTGGGGCCCATGGGGTCCCATAAGGGGCCCATGGGGGTCAATGGGGGCCCATGGGGGTCAATGGGCTCCCATGGGGGGCAATGGGGCCCATGGGTCCATAGGGGGTTCATAGGGGTCAATGGGCTCCCATGGGGGTCAATGGGGCCCATGGGGTCCATAGGGGGTGCATAGAGGTCAATGGGCTCCCATGGGGGTCAATGGGGCCCATGGGGTACATAGGGGGTCCATGGGGGTCAATGGGGCCCATGGGGGTCAATGGGGCCCATGGGGTCCATAGGGGGTCCATAGGGGTCAATGGGGGTCAATGGGCTCCCATGGGGGTCAATGGGGCCCATGGGTCCATAGGGGGTCCATAGGGGTCAATGGGGGTCAATGGGCTCCCATGGGGGTCAATGGGGTCCATAGGGTGTCCATGGGGGTCAATGGGGCCCATGGGTCCATAGGGGGTCCATAGGGGTCAATGGGGGTCAATGGGGTCCATAGGGGGTCAATGGGCTCCAATGGGTGTCAATGGGGCCCATAGGGGGCCCATAGGGGTCCATAGGGGTCAATGGGGGTCAATGGGCTCCCATGGGGTCCCTAGGGGTCAATGGGGGTCAATGGGCTCCCATGGGGGTCAATGGGCTCCCATGGGGTCCCTAGGGGTCAATGGGGCCCATGGGGTCCATAAGGGTCAATAGGGATCAGTGGGGGTCAATGGGCTCCCATGGGGTCCCTAGGGGTCAATGGGGTCCATAGGGGGTCAATGGGCTCCAATGGGTGTCAATGGGGCCCATGGGGTCCCTAGGGGTCAATGGGCTCCCATGGGGGTCAATGGGCTCCCATGGGGTTCATAGGGGTCAACAGGCTCCCATGGGGGTCAATGGGGCCCATGGGGTCCATAAGGGTCAATAGGGGTCAATGGGGGTCAATGGGGGTCAATGGGCTCCCATGGGGTCCCTAGGAGTCAATGGGGGTCAATGGGGTCCATAGGGGGTCAATGGGGTCCATAGGGGGTCAATGGGCTCCCATGGGGTCCATCGGGGGTCCATAGGGGGTCCATAGGGGTCCATAGGGGTCAATGGGGTCCATAGGGGGTCAATGGGCTCCAATGGGTGTCAATGGGGCCCATGGGGTCCATCGGGGGTCCATAGGGGGTCCATAGGGGTCCATAGGGGTCAATGGGGTCCATAGGGGGTCAATGGGGGTCAATGGGGGTCAATGGGGCCCATGGGGTCCATCGGGGGTCCATAGGGGGTCCATAGGGGTCCATAGGGGTCAATGGGGCCCATGGGTGGCAGTGGGGGGGTCTCAGGCGAGGCCGCCGTCGATGCCGCGCAGGCGCCGGGCGAGCTGCAGGTCCCGCGGGTAGAGGGTGACGCGGCGCGCGTGCAGCGAGCACAGGTACGCGTCCTCCAACAGGCGCACCAGGAACGCCTCCGCCGCCTGCGCCACGGACCCAGGACACCCGAATGCACCCAAAGAGACCCGAAATGCACCCAAAGGCACCCGAAATGCACAGAAAGACACCCAAAATGCACCCAAATGCACCCAAAATACGCCCAAATGCACCCAAAGGCACCCAAAATGCACCCAAAGGCACCCGAAATGCACCCAAAGGCACCCGAAATGCAACCAAAGGCACTCGAAATGCACCCAAAGACACCCAAAATGTGCCCAAAGAGACCAAAAATGCACCCAAAGGCACCCAAAATGCACCCAAAGGCACCCGAAATGAACCCAAAGGCACCCGAAATGCACCCAAAGAGACCAAAAATGCACCCAAAGGCACCCAAAATGCACCCAAAGGCACCCGAAATGCACCCAAAGGCACCCAAAGACACACAAAGGCACCTGAAATGCACCCAAAGGCACCCGAAATGCACCCAAAGGCACCCTAAATGCACTCGAAATGCAACCAAAGGCACCCAAAATGCACCCAAATGCACCCAAATGCACCCGAAATGCAACCAAAGGCACCCAAAATGCGCCCAAAGGCACCCGAATGCACCCAAAGGCACCCAAAATGCACCCAAAGAGACCAAAAATGCACCCAAAGGCACTCGAAATGCACCCAAAGGCACCCAAAATGCAACCAAAAGCACCCAAAATACACCCAAAGGCACCCGAAATGCACCCAAAGACACACAAAGGCACCTGAAATGCACCCAAAGGCACCCAAAATGCACCCAAAGGCACCCAAATGCACCCTAAATGCACACAAAGGCACCCGAAATGCAACCAAAGGCACCCGAATGCACCCAAAGGCACCCAAAATGCACCCAAAGGCACCCGAAATGCAACCAAAGGCACTCGAAATGCACCCAAAGACACCTGAAATGCACCCAAAGAGACCAAAAATGCACCCAAAGGCACCCAAAATGCACCCAAAGGCACCCAAAATGCACCCAAAGAGACCAAAAATGCACCCAAAGGCACCCAAAATGCACCCAAAGGCACCCAAAATGCACCCAGAGGCACCCGAAATGCACCCAGAGGCAGCCAAATTGCACCCAAAGGCACCCAAAATGCACCCAATTGCACCCGAAATGCACCCAAAGGCACCCGAAATGCACCCAAAGGCACCCGAAATGCAACCAAAGGCACTCGAAATGCACCCAAAGACACCCAAAATGTGCCCAAAGAGACCAAAAATGCACCCAAAGGCACCCAAAGGCACCCAAAATGCACCCAAAGGCACCCGAAATGAACCCAAAAGCACCCAAATGCACCCAAAGGCACCCAAATGCACCCAAAGGCACCCAAAGGCACCCAAAATGCACCCAAAGACACCCAAATGCACCCAAAGACACTCAAAATGCACCCAAAGACACCCGAATTGCACCCAAAGGCACTCGAAATGCACCCAAAGGCACCCAAATGCACCCAAAGACACCCAAAATGCACCCAAAGGCACCCGAAATGCACCCAAAGGCACCCAAAATGCACGCAAAGGCACCCGAAATGCACCCAAAGGCACCCAAAATGCACCCAAAGGCACCCAAAGACACACAAAGGCACCCGAAATGCACCCAAAGGCACCCGAAATGCACCCAAAGGCACCCGAAATGCACCCAAAGGCACCCGAAATGCACCCAAAGACACACAAAATGCACCCAAAGACACCCGAAATGCGCCCAAAGAGACCAAAAATGCACCCAAAGGCACCCGAAATGCGCCCAAAGAGACCAAAAATGCACCCAAAGGCACCCGAAATGCACCCAAAGGCACCCAAATGCACCCAAAGACACCCAAAATGCACCAAAATGCACCCAAAATACACCCAAAGGCACCCAAATGCACCCAAAGGCACCCGAAATGCACCCAAAGGCACTCAAAATACACCCAAAGGCACCCGAAATGCACCAAAATGCACTCAAAATGCACCCAAAGACACCCAAAATGCGCCCAAAATACACCCAAAGGCACCCAAATGCACCCAAATGCACTCAAAATGCACCCAAAGACACCCAAAATGCACCCAAAATACACCCAAAGGCACCCAAATGCACCCAAATGCACTCAAAATGCACCCAAAGGCACCCAAAATGCACCCAAAGGCACCCAAAGACACTCAAAATGCGCCCGAAGACACCCAAAATGCACCCAAAGGCACCCAAAATACACTCAAATGCAGGCAAATGCACCCAAAATGTACCCAAAGACACCCAAAATGCACCCAAAGACACCCAAAATGCACCCAAAAGCACCCAAAATGCACCCTAAGACACACAAATACACCCAAAGGCACCAAAATAAACCCTAAGACTCCCAAAAGCGCCCAAAATGCACTCACGTGACCCCCAGCACCCACGTGACCCCAGCACCCATAGGACCCCAGCACCCACGTGACCCCCAGCACCCATAGGACCCCAGCACCCACGTGACCCCCAGCACCCACGTGACGCCAGCACCCATAGGACCCCAGCACCCACGTGACCCCCAGCAGCCACGTGACGCCAGCACCCATAGGACCCCAGCACCCATAGGACCCCCAGCACCCATAGGACCCCCAGCACCCACGTGACCCCAGCACCCACGTGACCCTCAGCACCCACATGACCCCAGCACCCACGTGACCCCAGCACCCACGTGACCCCCAGCACCCACGGGAGCCCAGCACCCATAGGACCCCAGCACCCATGTGACCCCAGCACCCACATGACCCCAGCACCCACATGACCCCCAGCACTCATGGGACCCCCAGCACCCACGTGACCCCAGCACCCATGTGACCCCAGCACCCACGTGACCCCCAGCACCCACGGGAGCCCAGCACCCATAGGACCCCAGCACCCATGTGACCCCAGCACCCACATGACCCCAGCACCCACATGACCCCCAGCACTCATGGGACCCCCAGCACCCACGTGACCCCAGCACCCATGTGACCCCAGCACCCACATGACCCCCAGCACCCATAGGACCCCCAGCACCCACGTGACCCCCAGCACCCACGTGACCCCCAGCACCCATAGGACCCCCAGCACCCACGTGACCCCCAGCACCCACGTGACCCCCAGCACCCATAGGACCCCCAGCACCCATAGGATCCCCTGCACCCACGTGACTCCAGCACCCACGTGACCCCCAGCACCCATAGGACCCCCAGCACCCATAGGATCCCCAGCACCCACGTGACCCCAGCACCCATAGGACCCCAGCACCCATGTGACCCCCAGCACCCACGTGACCCCCAGCACCCACGTGACCCCAGCACCCATAGGACCCCAGCACCCACGTGACCCCAGCACATAGGACCCCCACGTGACCCCAGCGTGACCCCATAGGACCCCCAGCACCCACGTGACCCCCAGCACACATGGGACCCCCAGCACCCACGTGACCCCAGCACCCACGTGACCCCAGCACCCACATGACCCCCAGCACCCACGTGACCCCAGCACCCATAGGACCCCAGCACCCACGTGAACCCAGCACCCACGTGACCCCAGCACCCACGTGACCGCAGCACCCACGTGACCCCCAGCACTCATGGGACCCCCAGCACCCACGTGACCCCAGCACCCATGTGACCCCAGCACCCACGTGACCCCCAGCACCCACGGGAGCCCAGCACCCATAGGACCCCCAGCACCCATAGGACCCCCAGCACCCATGTGACCCCCAGCACCCACGTGACCCCAGCACCCATAGGACCCCAGCACCCATGTGACCCCCAGCACCCACGTGACCCCCAGCACCCATGTGACCCCAGCACCCATAGGACCCCAGCACCCACGTGACCCGCAGCACCCACGTGACCCCAGCACCCATAGGACCCCCAGCACCCACGTGACCCCCAGCACTCATGGGACCCCCAGCACCCACGTGACCCCAGCACCCACGTGACCCCAGCACCCACATGACCCCCAGCACCCACGTGACCGCAGCCCCCACCTCCTGCAGGGCCAGCAGCGCCATCGCCTGCCACAGGTAGTGCTCCCGGCGGGAGAACTGGAAAGAGATCTCCCGAACCTGGGGGGACACGGGGGGAAGTGGGGGGCAATGGGGGGCAATGGGGACATGGGGGGTAATGGGGGTAATGGGGGCAATGGGGGTCAATGGGGGTAATGGGGGTAATGGGGGGCAATGGGGGTAATGGGGGCAATGGGGGTAATGGGGGTAATGGGGGTAATGGGGGCAATGGGGGTAATGGGGACATGGGGGGCAATGGGGGGTAATGGGGACATGGGGGGTAATGGGGGGCAATGGGGGACATGGGGGCAATGGGGGTAATGGGGGGCAATGGGGGACATGGGGGGTAATGGGGGTAATGGGGACATGGGGGGCAATGGGGGGTAATGGGGACATGGGGGGTAATGGGGGGCAATGGGGGACATGGGGGGTAATGGGGGTAATGGGGGCAATGGGGGTAATGGGGCAATGGGGGCAATGGGGGGTAATGGGGGCAATGGGGGTCACCAAGGGGGGGACCCACACAAGGGGAGAAAGGGGATCCCAAGCTGTGGGGGGTGACAAGGGAGCTTTAGGGGTGTTTGGGGGTGTTTTGGGGGTGTTTTGGGGGTGTTCTGGGGGTTGTTTTGGGGGTGTTTTGGGGGTTGTTTTGGGGGTGTTTTGGGGGTGTTCTGGGGGTGTTTTGGGGTTGCTTTGGGGGTGTTCTGGGGGTGTTTTGGGGTTGCTTTGGGGGTGTTTTGGGGTTGTTTTAGGGGTGTTTGGGGTTGTTTTGGGGGTGTTTTGGGGGTGTTTTGGGGGTGTTTTGAGAGTGTTTTGGGAGTGTTTTGGGGTTGTTTTGGGGGTGTTTGGGGGTTGTTTTGGGGGTGTTCTGGGGGTTGTTTTGGGGGTGTTCTGGGGTTGTTTTGGGGGTGTTGGGGGGTGGTTTTGGGGTGTTTTGAGGGTGTTTCAGGATGCTTTGGGGTGTTCCTGGGGTGTTTTGGGGTGTTCTGCAGGCGTTTTGGGGTGTTTCAGGGTGGTTTTGGGGTGTTTCTGGGGTGTTTGGGGGATTTCAGGGTGTTTTGGGGTGGTTTTGGGGTGTTATGGGGTGTTTTGGGGTGTTTTTGGTATGTTTTTGACATTTTTGGGGGTGTTTCAGGGTGGTTTTGGGGGTGGTTTGGGCTGTTTTGTAGTGTTTGGGGCTAGTTTTGGGGTGTTTCAGAGTGTTTTGGGGTGTTTGAGCCGTGTTTGGGGGTGTTCTGGGGTTGTTCTGGGGTGTTTCGGGGTGGTTTTGGGGTGTTTCAGGGTGTTTTAGGTGTGTTTTGGGGTGTTCTGGGGTTGTTCTGGGGTGTTTCGGGGTGTTTCAGGGTGGTTTGGGGTGGTTTTGGGGTATTTTGGGGTGTTTTGCCGTGTTTTTGGGTCGTTTCAGGGTGTTTTGGTTTGTTTTAGGCGTGTTTTGGAGCTGTTTTGGGGTGTTTCAGGGTGTTTTTTGGCTGTTTTGGGGTGTTTGGGGCTGGTTTTGGGTGTTTTGGGGTGTTTTGAGGCTGTTTTGGGGAGGTTTTGGGTTGGTTTGGGGTGTTTTGGGGCTGTTTTGGGGTGTTTCAGCGTGTTTTTGGAGTGTTTTGGGGCTGTTTGGGGCTGTTTTTTGGGTGGGTTTGGGTGTTTTTGGGTGTTTTGGGCTGGTTTTGGGTTGGTTTTGGGTGTTTTGGGTGTTTTTGGGTGTTTTGGGCTGTTTTTGGGTACGTTTTGGGCTGGTTTTGGGTGTTTTGGGGTGTTTTGGGGCTGTTTGGGGCTGGTTTTGGGTTGGTTTTGGGGTGTTTTGGTGTGTTTTTTGGGCTGTTTTGGGGTGTTTTGGGCTGTTTTTGGGTTGGTTTTGGGCTGTTTTTGGGTGTTTTGGGGCTGGTTGGGGCTGGTTTTGGGTTGGTTTTGGGTTGGTTTGGGGTGTTTTTGGGTGTTTTTGGTTGGTTTTGGGGTGTTTTTGGGGTGTTTTGGGGGTGTTTTTGGGTGTTTTGGGCTGTTTTTGGGGTGGTTTGGGGTGTTTGGGGCTGGTTTTGGGTTGGTTTTGGGGTGTTTTGGGGTGTTTTTGGGGTGTTTTGAGTTGTTTTGGGCTGTTTTGGGGTTGTTTTGGGGCTGTTTTGGGTTGGTTTTGGGTTGTTTTTGGGTGTTTTTGGGTGTTTTGGGTTGGTTTTGGGTGTTTTGGGGCTGTTTGGGGCTGGTTTTGGGTTGGTTTTGGGGTGTTTTTGGATGTTTTGGGGTGTTTCGGTGTTGTTTTGGGGTGTTTTTGGGTGTTTTGGGGATGGTTTTGGGTGTTTTTGGGTGTTTTGGGCTGTTTTGGGGCTGTTTTGGGGGTGTTTTGGGGTGGTTTTGGGTGTTTTGGGGCTGTTTGGGGCTGGTTTTGGGTTGGTTTTGGGTTGTTTTGGGGTGTTTTTGGGTGTTTTGGGGCTGTTTTGGGGTGTTTTGGGCTGTGTTGGGGCTGTTTTGGGGTGTTTTGGGGTGTTTTTGGGTGTTTTGGGGTCTCACCACGCGCGCGAAGGGCCCCGCGCGCAGCAGCAGCCGGGTGCTGCTCTGGTAAATGCGGATCTCCTGCAGCGCCCGCCTCCCGGGCCGGAACCCTGCGGGCAAGGGAGCAGCTATGGGGCACGGGGGAGCTATGGGGCACGAGGGAGCTATGGGGCACGAGGGAGCTATGGGGCAAGGAGGAGCTATAGGGCAGGGGGAGCTATAGGGCAAGGAGGAGCTATGGGGTAGGGAGGAGCTATAGGGCAGGGGGGAGCTATAGGGCAGGGGGGAGCTATGGGGCAGGGGGGAGCTATGGGGCAAGGAGGAGCTATAGGGTAGGGAGAAGCTATGGGGCAGGGAGGAGCTATGGGGCAGGGGGGAGCTATGGGGTAGGGAGGAGCTATGGGGCAGGGGGGAGCTATGGGGCAGGGGGGAGCTATAGGGGAGGGAGGAGCTAAAGGGCAGGGGGGAGCTATGGGGCAAGGAGGAGCTATAGGGCGGGGGGAGCTATAGGGCAGGGGGGAGCTATAGGGCACGGGGAGCTATAGGGCAGGGGGGAGCTATAGGGCACGGGGAGCTATGGGAGCAGGGGGGGGAGCTATGGGGCAGGGGGGAGCTATAGGGCAGGGGGAGCTATAGGGCAGGGGGGAGCTATGGGGTAGGGAGGAGCTATAGGGCAGGGGGGAGCTATAGGGCACGGGGGAGCTATAGGGAGGGGGGAGATATGGGGCAGAGGGGAGCTATAGGGCAGGGAGGGGGGCGGGTCCATAGGGGATCCCATTTGGGGTGGCCATAGGAGGGTGCAGAGTGGGGGGGGGGGGGTCTATAGGGGGTCTCTATGGGTCTCTGGGGGGGGGGGTGTCTATAGGGGGGTCCCTATGGGTGTCTATGGGTCCCTATAGATCTCTCTGGATCCCTATGGGGGGGTGCATATGGGTCTCTATGGGGGGTGCCTATGGGTCTCTATGGGGGATGCCTATGGGTCTCTATGGGGGGTGCCTATGGGTCTCTATGGGGGGTGCCTATGGGTCTCTATGGGGGATGCCTATGGGTCTCTATGGGGGGTGCCTATGGGTCTCTATGGGGGGTGCCTATGGGTCTCTATGGGGGGGTGCCTATGGGTCTCTATGGGGGATGCCTATGGGTCTCTATGGGGGGTGCCTATGGGTCTCTATGGGGGGTGCCTATAGGTGTCTATAGCAGCTCCCTATGGGTCCCTATAGGTTCCTATGGGTCTCTGTGGGTCCCTATAGGTCCCTCTGGCCCCCTATGGATCCCTATGGG